>NC_056735.1:1478154805-1478402305 GCF_019279795.1 Protopterus annectens | reverse complement strand
TTGGAGATATATTGAGTCACTGAATATAAACAACTCATGGAATTCTCATCCAGAAGCTGCTTTGAAAAACAAACTGCAATTGATGACATCTACCTTACAGGAACTATCTTTGAAGATGGATGGCTTTAAAAATGACTTTGAAAACCTCAAATTAAATTCTCAAAAACAGACTGATACTCCTAAGGAACTATTACAGCAACACCATACAAAAAATAACAAATATAGAGACTTCTCTAAATGACATTGGAGGGAGACTCAAAGAGGAAAAATTCCAAAAAGAATTTCTGCTTAAAAAGAATATATGGCTGCTTAACAAAATGGATGACTTAGAAAACAGGGAAAGGAGAAACAACATAAGGATCTTTAGTCTGCCAGAAAACAGGGAAAGGAGAAACAACATAAGGATCTTTAGTCTGCCTGAAAACACTGAAGGAGAAGACATTATTTCATTCTTAATAACCTGGATTCCTGAATTTTTAGACTTGAAAGAGGGACTTTCATTTGGAATTGAAAGGGTGCATAGAGCACTGAGGAGAACTGCTTCTAACTCAACAAATACTCCACCTAGATTCATAGTTATAAAATTTATTTCATTTCTGGACAAGGAACTAATATTAAAATCTGCTTGGAGAAAATCACCCTTAAAATACAATCAAAGCCTGATAAGGTTTGACAATGATTATTCTCCCAGAATACTAGAACAAAGGAAAAAAGTCTGGCCAATAATAAAACTGTTGAAACAAAACATTAAAGCACTGCTGGCCTTTCCAGCCAAAATAAAAATAATTTTTGCCAATGAGATAAGAACCTTTAATGACTTAGAAGAAGCTACTGTAGTCATCAAAAACAACAACATAGTGTCTGTCCCAGAAGAAATGGAATGGGTGGCCCCTACTCTTAAAAGAATAAAAGAAACAAATCCTTGGACTAATGCTAGAAAGAAGAAACAAAAAGTCTGATTCCAAGATAGCTGTCCCAAAAAAATAACTCTTAGTCTTAGGTCTTAGGTCAGTACTAAGCTAACTGCCCTTGTGAGCCATTTTAAGCCTAGCCAATTATCCCTTGTGAGACTCAAACCCTACATCTTGTGCTTGCAAGGCAAACACCTTAACCATTAGGCCACCCTCCCAACCCTCCCTTACTACTACATCTCTCAAAGTATCAACTGATATGGTACATCACTTGTCATCTGTTTTTATTTAAAAAAGGAGTGTTTGTTAAACAACTGAGAAACAGTTATGATTTATTCAGAATCTTCAGAGAGTCCAATAATTCTTCACAAACAAAGGTAGGTCAAGATGGGTTGCTATTTACATTATATACAAGGCAAACAAAGCATCATATAATACAAACATAGAAGTTTGTATTCCCCTACTTGAACTCAGTGAATACTTATCTTGTTCATTTTTCATTATTTTTTACTTATAATTAATTAATTAATTCATTCATTCATTCAACAAGGTACCATTCATCAGAGCTCAGACTCAAATGTAACAAGTTAACATCATATATAATAGCAGTAACAGTAGAGTGTTTTGAAAAAAAATGCTGTCGTGGAGACTAATGCCTTCTTCAGTTAACGTATGATTTAGAAATGTCATGTATATCCTGGTTAAATAATAGTAGCAAGCTCTTAGTACAAATGTCATTATTCTGTCTAAATATAGTTAATATCAGTTATGGCAGGTATCATAGCTACGAGTGCTGTTTGATCAATCCTGATATGGTGTGCATGGATGCAGCTGTGTCTGGCAGCTAGTACAAATGTCATTATTATTCTGTCTAAACATAGTTAATATCAATTATGGCACGTATCATAGCTTTGAGTGCTGTTTGATCAGTCCTGATATGGTGTGCTTGGATGCAGCTGTGTCTGGCAGCTAGTACAAATGTTATTATTATTCTTTCTAAACATAGTTAATATCAATTATGGCAGGTATAATAGCTTCGAGCGCTGTTTGATTAAGTCTAACATGGTGTGTGTTGATGCAGCTGTGTCTGGCAGCTGTTGTATGTTGCCGGTTTTGTCCCCGGGAAGCTGTGGGTTGCGGCTTGTGATCAAGCTTTAATGATGCTGGTCTATTAGGAAGACATTTGGTGTTTTTGCCTGGATCCAGGGGAAGGGGGCTTTACTAGGAAAGGCTCACCTAGACTCTGCTGCACTTTGCTGTGAAGGAACGGTTAGTTTGATTTTTATTTGTTGTATTTTGTATTACTTTATTGCCTTTTTATATTTTGAATACTGTTGATTTGTTTTCCTTACCTTGTGTTTTACTTTTGTAGTCTGCTTTTAACTGCATATTAAAACTTCAAAAGAGACCACAGCTCCGTCTCTTGTGAGTCAGGCAGAAATTTTTTCCCACCCGCCTACCCTGTTACTATTCTGTTCTTAAATACCGCTATATTTCTAGTTGCCTGCCTCTTATGTTAATTTGACCATATATCTCATTTCCTCTCTGCTGTGACTGGCTTGTGTGAGTAAGCACAAAATTATCATTTTGTGAGATCACTCCCCTTCAACTATTTAAATGTATTGGCCATTCTACTGTATTCCATAGTACCAGAATACAAAAGTGACCACCCCCTTTCAATCTATCTTGCTGTTTTAAAAATAGTGACTCCCCACTAAAACTTAACTTTTTAGACAGGTAAAACTTAAGTTACCTACTTTCACATCTAACTTCTCTAGTGCACACTGCAGTGTTTAGGATAAACAATTTTTTTTTTCATCTTGCCTTTAAGCATCCCTGTGACTAGCACTTGCTCTAATACCTGCTGGAAATCACTAGGAAGCCTTAAACTGACACAAGCACTCAACTCTCCTTGTTAATAAGGAGAAATTAATCATAGGCATTAAACAGCCTATAATTGCAAAGTAGCTTGCTAAGGTAAGGGAAAACAGCTCCTGTACTTTACAAAAAAAGCACCAAACCAGGCATGTCCAAGGGTCAGCTTCCGGTGATTTCTCCTGTCCACCTGGTGAATCTGGGCATATTGGGGCAATGCAGCAATTTTCTCATGTACACAGACAACCCTGTCCTCCTACCACCCAACACTACAACCTGTGAGAGATGAACTTACATAGCCAAACTGGAAGCAAAGCTCTCTTCACCCAAGATTGTGCTAGACAGTCAAGAGGAGAAGGTTAACACCTGCACTACACCTCAAGCAACGCATAACCCTTCTAAACCCACACCACCAACACCCACACACATTAGCAACACTAAATCCACATATGCGGAGGCTCTTAACTGTAACCTGCCCAAGCAACAAGGACATCCGAAGCTGAAACACAAACAAACACCAATCACAACCAAAGTGTCACATAGCTCACAACACCAATGTGCCACCCAGCAACAGCCCCTAAGGCAAGACAATGTACCTAACACTTTAGTCATAAGTGATTCTATAGTCAGGCACACTGATGTCCCACTCACCAGGCTGAACAAGGAGAAAATTGCAGTCAGCTGCCTGTCGGGTGCCAGGATCCGCCACGTAACACATGCACTCAAGTCACTCCACAGCAAGTACAAATATGACTCTGTCATTGTCCATGTTGGAGTGAATGACTTGAGACGTACCTCCCTGGACTACATGAAAAGAGACATGAAAGAGCTCTCGGATCATGTGGCCCAGACAGGTATGACCCTAGTCCTGAGTAGCATCCTACCTTTGCCCAGAATGATACCACAATATAAAGACAAAATGATTGACTTCAACAATTGGCTAAGCTTCTGGTGTCATTCAAAGGGGATCCAGTATCTGTCTGCCTGGGAAGACATGATCGACAGACCACGATGCTTTGCCACAGAGGGTCTGCACCTGTCACCCCTGGGATTCAGGTTACTGGCTAAGGCTCTTGCCACCCCTATAGTGCCTTTTTTAGGCAAAGTTCAAAGGACAAAACCACCACCGTAACAAGTACAAGCATGAAAAATCTGAAGGTAATGTTACTCAATGCTAGAAGTCTAAACCTCAAAATGCACTCTCTCGAGGCACTCCTAAAAATGGAGAACATCAATATTTGTGCAGTAACTGAGACCTGGTTCAAGGCTCCAGAGTGCACCACTGTAATACCAGGCTACAACTCCTACCACACATTTTGGCCAACAAACCAGGATTGAAACACTAAAAGGTGGAGGAGTGTCCATATTCACCAAGGATATTCACACCACCAGGCTAGTTGCCCAACACAATGCATCTGAAATTCTCCAGGTGCAACTAACACTAGGTAAGACTGCAATTCCCCACCATGCCCCTAGGATGTCCTTCAAGGATGCATCTGCAGTCCTAACAAATGGGTTGTCCTGCCTCAGGCAGCCCCTCGGTCGGCCGGATTCCAAAGTCTGGGTCTGGCCTCGGCTGATGTCGCACTTCACCCGACGTCACTGCTGCTGTCGATTGGGTATAAAGGCATCAGCCGACGTCATTTTCCTCAGTCTTTCTTGCCGCGCGGTGCCCAAAGCAGAAGCTGTTCGCAAGTGCCGGTCGGTCAGATCCAGAGATTTCTACTACCGAAGACTTCTAAAAAGCTAAGTACCCCGTTGGGGACTCTTTCTTGCCTCAGCCGATGTCAGAAAAAGTAAATAATTGTTTAACTTGTGGGAAACAAATACCTCATAAGGATTTCCACTCTTACTGCCTACCTTGCTTAGGCCCAGACCACGACGTAGCAGCTTGTCTAGCCTGTGCTTCCTTCAACCGACGAACACTTAGACGTCGGTCGGAGTTTGCGGAGGAGTTTTTTGGTCCCGCTTTTGCTTACAAAATGCCGTCGGAGACTCTGACTTCGCAATTAGCTAAAAAGTGTAAGGAAAAGGACCGACACTCGCGGTCCGCGGTTTCGGCCGAAACCACGGTTAAGCCAACCGCGAGTGTCTCGGTTTCGGCTGAAACCGAGTCCTCGGTTCTTCCTTCGGCCGAAAACGTTCCTCCTGCAGCCGAGGCCTCACTCAGCATGGCTGAATCTGCTACTGAAATTTCTCCTGCTGTAGCAGGCACCCAGGATTTATCAGATACTATTCCTTTAGTTATATCTACTCCTGCACGTGGAGCTGCTAGGCCCCCTGCATCCATGTCTATCAAGGCTTTCTCTAGGGCTAAAGCAGCTAAATCTTCCAAGGCCTTGCCTTCTAAAACCCCCTCACACAGGCCTAGCTCTAGTTCCCAAATGCTTAGCCTGGCAGAGGATCTCATTTCTTTGATCAGGGGATCCCAACCTCACCCTGACAGGGCCTCTCATCCCCCTCCAGAGAAGAGGCCTAGAGCAGAGCCCCCTGAACCAGTTTCTACAGATTATTCTTCTGATGACTCAGACAACTCAAATCCTCCAGAAGGCCCTTATTCTCCCTATGAGGATTCTGACGCAGAAGACTCCATTCCTTCTGCCTCTCCTCCTGAGGAATTTTCTTTTGGGGAAACCTTGCATGCTATGAGGGAACAATTTCAATGGCAGGGCCAGGATTTTTCAGACTCTAGGAAACGGCTCGGGACCTTTTTGCATTTGCCACAGCATAGGCCTTTAGCCATTCCTCCAGTACTAACAGTTGTGGATGATGCATTCAATGATGCTTGTACTGCTCCTGACTCTCTTCCTCCGGCCCCTGCTAAGCCAGACAGATACTACACGGCCCGGACACACATTATCACCTGTATAAGGCTCCTATTGCAGATCCAGAAACTATTTCTCAAGGCCCCAAAGCTGTAGCAACTGCCAAAAACCCCCTCCCGTCTGAAAGAGAATCTAGAGCATTAGAGAGATGGGGTAAAAAAGTTTATACTTCTGCTACTCTTTCGGCTAGGGCTTTAAACTGTCAATTCCACATGATTCAGTATCAGGAATTTTTGTTAGATCAGTTAAATAAAAAACTATCCTCTCCTGAACCTATAGACCGTAAGTCCCTTCAGGATTTGTTACATAACACACAGCAGGTCAGTAATCATTCCTTGAAATGCGGCTATGATGCACTGGAGGCTTCCTTTAGATCAGCTATGACTGGTACAGTGATCAGAAGGCATGCATGGTTAAAAGAACAATCCTTACCAGACCATGTAAAGTCAAAGCTCCTAGATGCTCCCATGGAGAAACTCAGTTTGTTTGGCTCCCCGGCACAGCAAGTGTTAAAGAAGGTGGAGGAAAAAGCAAAATCTGTCCAAACAGTCAAGGACTTCTTACAGGTCCAGCCTCCTAGGTTTAGTAGAAACTGGCCTTTGAAGAATTGGGCCTTTCCAGACTCCAGAGCACAGAGAGGCAGAAATAGGCACTCAAGAGGCAGAGGGCAATCCAGAGGTGCCTACAGGGGACGTCAGTGGCAGCCTAACAACCAGAGAAGTACTGCCACAGATCCAGCTACTACCACTTCCACAGGACAGTCACAGTGACTTGGCTCTGATACCGCCTACCAGGGAACAACTGGAAGCACCTTTAGGTGGAAAGCTAGCCTTATTTTCAGTAAACTGGCATTACATTACAGGAGACAAATGGATTTTACAGACAATAGACAAAGGTTACAGGTTTCACTTCCATACTCTACCAAGGAAGAGAGGAATGCCAAACCTACCACCAAACCAAAAGACAAACGCTCAAGGACAAATCATCCACTTGCTAAGGATGAGAGCTATAGAAAAGGTACCGGCTATGGAACAAGGACAAGGATTTTATTCCAGACTTTTCCTGGTGCCAAGAAAAGAAAACCAATGGAGGCCTATTCTCGACCTGTCCGCTCAAACACATATCTTATTGTTCCAAAATTCAAAATGCTGACCCTTCAGCACCTTCTTCCCATGCTGGGAAAGGAGGCTTGGCTGGTGACTCTAGATCTCAAGGAGGCATACCTGCACGTCCCTAATCGACCAGATTGCAGAAGATACCTCAGATTTCTTGCAGGACCAGAGCATTATCAATTCTCAGCATTGCCCTTTGGCTTATCTACTGCGCCCAGAGTATTCATGAAATGCCTGGCATCAGTAATTGCTCATTGCAGGCTTCAGGGAATTCAAATTTATCCATACCTGGACGACTGCCTGATACAAGCGGAAAAGATTTGGAAAAGGTTATTCACCTCCTGCAGGCCTTGGGATACACAGTCAACATAAAAAAGTCAAGGCTGATACCATCCCAAAGGATTACATTCTTGGGTGCAGAACTGGACACATCAAATCAAATGGCATTTCTCACAACAGAAAAGCAAAAGCAACTACCACTCTATTTCAGGGCATTAGCAACGCAGAACCAGCTTACAGCAAGAAAAATCCTGCAAGCCCTGGGTTACATGGCATCCTGCATAATATTGATCCCACATGCCAGACTACATATGAGGAAGTTGCAATGGTACCTAAGGAATTTATGGTCTCAGCACAAGCACAGCCTAGAAACCCAAATTCCAATAATTCCATGCCTGAAGCAAGAATTCCTGTGGTGGGCTCAGGCCTGTCAGTTGAACAAAGGACTGCCTTTCCACACCCCTCACCCAAGTCAGACTATCACCACGGACGCCTCAGACCTCGGTTGGGGGGCACACATGGTGGACAAGTGCATACAAGGCTTATGGACACAAGACCAGCTGAACCTACACATAAATCAAAAAGAGATGCTGGCAGTGAAACAGGCAATTCAGACATTCAGACCATTTCTTCAACAGGGTCATTTGCTGATAAGGACGGACAACACCACAGTTATATGGTACATCAACAAGCAGGGAGGCACACATTCATATCCTCTATGCCGGATGGCAATGGACCTGTGGAATGTGGCCCTGAACCTCAACATTCAGCTCCAGGCCTTATTTGTACCAGGAAAAGAAAATATATTAGCAGACACACTAAGCAGAACTACCACGGATGCCCACGAATGGATGCTGCATCCGGACATCTTCAAAACCATTACAGAGAAATGGGGGCTACCAGAAATAGACCTGTTCGCATCCCCACACAACCACCAATTGAGAAAATTCTGCACAAGGACATACCACCCACTTGCTTGGAAGGTCGACTCCCTATCCTTCAGTTGGGAAAACCTAAAAGCATATGCATTCCCACCTCTACCTTTGATGCACAAAGTGCTACTGAAGATCAAAGAAGAGCACCCAAGGATCATACTGATAGCTCCAGACTGGCCGAGGCAGCATTGGTACCCGCTTCTGAGAAGTATGTCTCGGACCCACGCATGGCCTCTACCTCTAGTTCCTCTGCTGCTAACACAGAACAACTTCAAGATCCTGCATCCAAACTTGAAAACACTGCAGCTAGCTGCTTGGAATCTTACATGAAACAAAATAACCCAGAACTATCTCAGAGGGTTAAAGACATTATCCTGGAGGCTCGCAGACCCTCCACAAGGAAGACTTACTCAGCAAAATGGAAAAGATACCTCATTTGGAGTGCAACAAAAGGAGAAAATGTATCACTGGCAAACATAGCTAACATCCTGGAATATTTAGCAGAACTTTTCCACAATGGCCTGTCTTACCCCTCCATCAAGATTCATGCATCAGCAATTTCAGCAGAATACAACATGGATCCTCCAGTCTTCTCTCATCCTCTACTCAGGCAGTTTCTGAGAGGAATTAAAAATGTAAAGCCTCCAAGGAAGCCACCTCTACCTACATGGGACCTGAAATTTGTGCTGGAAAAGTTAACACTTCCCCCTTTTGAACCAGCAGCAACAGCAGAATTACAGTTCTTATCTTGGAAAACTACTTTCCTGCTTGCAATCACCTCAGCAAGGAGGGTTTCTGAATTACAGGCATTAATGGCAATACAGCCCTTCCTTATCTTCCATCAGGATAGAGTGTCCCTGAGAACTAACCCTACCTTCATGCCAAAGGTGGTCTCCAGGGTATCACTGAACCAAGCTATCCACCTACCAACATTCTTCCCCAACCCACAAAACAGGGGGGAAAGACTACTGCACACCTTGGATGTACACAGGCAATTGCGCTACTACCTGGACAGAACCAAGAGCAATAGAAAAACTGACCAGCTTCTGGTAGCATATGCAGCCGGAATGGAAGGAAAAGCAATTTCAAAACAGACAATCTCAAAATGGATAGGAAATTGCATTAGATTTTGTTACTCCTTTCATGGGAAGACAACTCCAGAAAACATCAGACCTCACTCCACAAGGGCTACAGCCACTACTACAGCTTTCTTACGAGGAGTGGCTACCAAAGACATTTTAGAGGCTGCTACTTGGAGCTCCGTGCATACATTTGCCAAGCATTATAATCTGCCTTTATACTCCAGATCCCGAGCAGGTTTTGCCACTGCTGTTTTGCAAGGGATCTTAACTACACCATAATCTTCTTAGTGCCTCCTCCCCCAGTTTGGCTATGGTATTCTACCCATTTGTTAGGACTGCAGATGCATCCTTGAAGGACATAGTACAGTTTTGTACCTACCATAAATGTAGATGTCCGAGAGGAGAGGAATGCATCTGCAGTCAGGATTACCCACCCTCCTTCCCCTCTGTGGTACTCCTAGGGTATTTGCCCATCTTGTAGCTAGCTGGGGAATCTATTATGGTGTATTTGTTTGTATATATGTATATACATGTTTATTTTTTGGTTGCTCTCTACTATTTGGAATCATTTGCATTTATCCAAATTTAGCCTTCCTAGAGGGCACCTGGCATCTGGGGCAAGAAACACTGAGGAAAATGGCGTCGGCTGATGCCTTTATACCCAATCAACAGCAGCAGTGACGTCGGGTGAAGTGCGACATCAGCCGAGGCCAGACCCAGACTTTGGAATCCGGCCGACCGAGGGGCTGCCTGAGGCAGGACAACCCATTTGTTAGGACTGCAGATGCATTCCTCTCGGACATCTACATTTATGGTAGGTACAAAACTGTACTTTCTCACTACATCTTTCTAAACATACTGAAAAAATTAAGATACAACCAAACACCCTAATACTGGGTGACTTCAACTACCCTGCCATTAACTGGGAAAACTACTTGTGTACCAACACCTTTGCCCAACGGTTCTTGGAATTCATAAATTCCAATGCCCTGGATCAACTAATCCATTGTCCCACCAGGGGCTCCAATATCCTAGACCTGGTCATTACCAACATGGTAAATTGATGCTCCACATCTATGGTCACCCCCTCGTTGGTCAGGTCAGACCATAAGCTAATCACCCTTAACATCCACATCTCACCCCCACCCCCCAGTAAGGAAACCTTCATAAAAAACTTCTCCAAAGCCAAATTCATGCTACTCAAGTCAGAAGTGACAAACTTCATGACACCCATGCAGACAGGAAGTGAAAGTTCAACTGCTGAGTCCTACACTAAGGCACTGTACGAGCACATCGACTCATTCATGAATCGTGCTATCCCAAATAGAGCCAAGATGCTCTCCTCCAAAAAAATGAAGCCAATCTGGTGGCCCCCTGCCATAAACAAACTTTACAACAAAAGGAAGAAACTATTGCAGAAAAGAGGAAAATCCCAGGATGCCAAAGCTAAGAATACAGCATCCATGGGACCAGATGACATCCCGTGCTGTGTACTACATGAACTACAAAATGAAATGGCACCTCACCTAAGTGTCATGTTTAATCATAGCCTCACCTCAGGCTTCGTGCCCACTGAGTGGCGCACAGTTACAGTTATCCCACTCCACAAGGGGGATCCACCTTGGATCCTGGGAACTACCGCCCCATCAGTCTGACGAGCCTGACCTGCAAGGCTGTGGAACGTATTATCATGGAACTTATAAATAAAGACATTGGCAACCTTCAAACACTGGACCCCACCCAGTTTGGGTCCGTGAAGGGCCGATCCTGTCTCCTGAACCTGATTGACTTCTTTGAATCAGTCTCCAGAGCCGTGGACGAGGGTAAGGCAGTCCACACAACCTATCAAATTGCACACAAAATTCACACTTGCACAACAAATGCACACAACATTCTTGTAATAAAAAAATGCACAACTTATTTAGCATTATCTAACATTTTAAGAAAGTAAAAGAGAGAAAAGACATTCAAAGACAATGAAGTAAGTAGATTAGTTACTTATATAAACTCCCAGTAGTCAGAGTATTACAATCTGGAGGAGAAGGATAGTAGAGTGGTAAGTGTTATGTAATGGAGAAATAAAATAGAAGGTAACAGAAGTAAAAGAGATGGAGGAGAAGTGGAATAGTAGAATATATGGTTTCAGTCTGGGTTAAGGCAGGGACATAGCCAGTGATTTCTAAGGTAAATTCTAAGCTTTTGTTTGAAAAGGACAGGAGATAGAATAGAAGTCAGTTCAGAGGGGAGTTGATTCCAGTGTTTACCAATGGTGTTTGAGAAAAGGGAGTCACCAGCAAGGTTATTTTTGTGTGCAATTTTTTTTCCCTATATTATAATTCCATATACTGTATATTCCCTCCTTATTTTTTTATGCTGCTCTTTTTTGCATCCTATGTAATTGTTTTTATGTCTATGTGGAGCTTTTCTCCCCGGGCCTCTGCTGAAAATGGAAATATATCCAGTTAGACTAGCCCGGTTAACAAATGTAAAATAAAATAAATAAATATCTGGACCTCGCCAAGGCCTTTGACACCATCCCCCACTCTGGAATCCTAGATAAACTTACTAAGCTGGGCATTAATCCCTACGTCACTCGCTGGGTTGCCAATTGGCTTACTGACAGAACCCACACTGTAAAAGTAGCTGACTCCAAATCCAGCTCCAGACAAGTGACAAGTGGAGTACCTCAGGGTTCAGTCCTGGGACCACTCTTGTTTGGCATCTAGTTCTCTGAAGTACAGGCCAATGCTAAGGGACTCCGGCTCACAAGGTTCACAGATGACTCCAAACTGGGAGCCATTATTGAATCTCCAAATGATGTGGATACTCTACAAAAGGGCCTTACAGAAACAGATGTTTGGTGCCAGAGCCATGAGCTCAAACTCAGTGCCAAGAAATGTATAGTTATCCCCTTTGGGAAAAAACATGTACCCGTGAATTACCACATAGGTGGCAGTACACTAAACACTGAAAGTGTGATAAGAGACTTAGGGACACAGGTGGACAGTGGTCTCACCTTCGATAACCACATCATCACAACAGTCAGGAAATCCTTTTATGTGGCACACCTCATCACTAAAGGCTTTTCATCCAAAAAAGGAGGTCATTATCCCACTGTACTCCTCCCTCATTAGACCTATTATAGAATACAACGCCCCATTTGGTGTGTACCTCTCAAGACACCTGCAACAACTGGAAAGGCCGCAGAAATACCTCACTAAAAGAATCACAGTCCTAAAGCAGATGCCCTATGCTGACTGTCTTAAAAAACTCCAGCTATACTCCATCACATATCGTCTACTCAGAGGCGATCTCTGCTTAACATGCAAGGCCATGTCAAACCCAGAGCTATTGGACATGCTACACTTCAAGAAATCCCAATCCCTCTGAGCCACATGCTCCAGGGATCTAAACTTTGTCATCACAATAAACAAAACATGCTGGAGGGATAGGTTCCTGACCCAAAGACTCCCCAGACTCTGGAATAGACTGCCCATACATGTCAAGCAGAGTGCCTCTTTGGCCCTCTTCAAAAGGAACCTTGATGATTGAATGGGAGAAAGGAAATTTACCTCGGGGATCACGCCAGTCGCCCTGCTAGACAGGGGTCCAGGAAGTAAATAGTGTGGGACGAAATAGCCAGGGAATTGTTATGGCTAGGCTTGTGGAGGCCATAGGGCCGATGACCTAGTACCAACCTATGAACCTATAAAACTGTGATTTGGGATATTTTGGTAGAGAATAGTTTGTTTATACATCTGCTAAGTGATAGGTGGAAGGCTGGAAAAATGTGTTATCTCATGTTGTGGCGGCTTGTTGGGAGTTTTTTTTTTTTTTCTTTTTGCTCTCCGTTCTTTTCCTGGCTGCTGGCTGGCTGAAGGGGAGGGAATTTAGGCTTGAAGTTGCAGTGAAGTGAAGCTTTGCTTCAGGTGCATCACGAGCCTCTGGTATGCAGTACACAGACACACTAATAGAAACAGACGCTCCCAGGTTGCTATGGTAATGGAGACAGAGTGATGATAATGCTTAATGGCTCTGAGGTGCCTCCGAGATGATTCTTGGCAATGAAGTTTTTGGTTTAAAAAAAGAAAAAAAAAAAATATATATATATATATATATATATATATATATATATATATATATATAAAATAAACAGGGCTGTTTTAAACCACATGTACACATATTGATGGTCTCCCAACACTTTGTTTAGCTCTTTAAGTTGATTCTTGATAAAAAAGAAAAAAAAAATAATAAGTGCAATTTTATATTTAAAGTGTATTTTGGTTCAAACACATTGGGGACTTGCATGGGAGTGGAAGTCTGAGTTATTGTGAAAGACTAAGAGCACTTTGTCTTGTGCAGTATTTTTTGCAGTGTTCTGGGAGGTGAGCTTGCTCGTATGTGTTGGGCATATGGGGATAGCTGATTCTAGGGGTGTTTGGGGTTGCCGGGAAGTGCTAGAGAGTCATCAGATTTCCTTTGTGGAAATATCTGTGGGAATGAAAGGTTTGTTGAGTCGCAGAGTGGCTACTGCATGGAACAGGACAAATATTGGTTTGGATATTTTAAGAACAACCTGGAAGCACACCACATGAACTAGTGAATGGTATTCCTGTAAAACTGGATGGGCATTGTTGCCTGTGCTTGAAGTACTGATACGTATGTATGTATGTAAGGATGGAGATATACTTATAACAAATAAGAAACTAGAAGGGTCTCATAATTTAAAGTCTATGGACTGTATAAACATGCCTGGAAGGAGCTAATAATAAGAGTAAGCATTACAGCTTGTGGTCTCTCAAATAACTAAGCAACAGCCAAAAAAAAAAAAAAACAATAGTTTTGTAATGTATGATTTTAGTAAATCTAGATATAAAATATATAATCGTCATATAAGATGAAGCAGTCTGCTGAATTTAGATGTTAAAGACAGGATTTAATAACATGGGCTTGTGTACAAGTGTATAATAACACTACTGTCTTAACTTGTCATAAATGAAATACACTACATTGAACATTAAGGCGAAGCATGATGATTTTCTTACATAAGTAAATATGCATAGCAAGTCATGTAATTGCTTTAACTTGAATTGTAGATGTTCTTCGTGTTTCACTGTTGCAGTCATTATATTTGGGTTATCCTGCTGGCAGGTTGCCCGCAGTCGGCCTGAATTCCAAAGTCTTGGGTCCTGCGTCGATCGCTTTCGCCTAGGGTTGCCACTTTTTCAAATGCCGAAAGTGGGACATTTTTGGTACAAATGTCAGATTTTGCAGGCCGAAACATACCCACGGCCAGTACAAAAGACTGAACTTCACTTTTTTGCCTAAATAAAAGCTTATTCTTGTAGCATTTTAGTTGCTTACTGTGTTTCTTATAACATTTAGGTGTTTCAGACACAGAATAACTGTTTTATGGAACTGTTACATTAAATATAGGAAATAGTTGTGCCCTAAAATCTCAGGACATTTGCCATTTTTACAATTTTTTTGCAGGACACAACTGCCCAAAGAGGGACTGCCCCTCACAAAGTGGGACAGGTGGTAACCCTACTGTCGCCTCTTCCCTGACGTCAGGTCGACAGAAGTATAAAAGATGCAGCCGACGCCATTTTATTTAGTCTTTCTTGCCACGCAGTGCCCGAAGCAGAATCAGTTTGCAAGTGCCGGTCGGCCGACTCCTGAGATTTTCGTGTTCGAGTTTCAGATCCGAAGTCTTCATTAACAGCTAAGTACCCCATTGGGGAAACCTTTTTCTTGCTCCACACCGATGTCAGAAAAAGTTAATAATTGTATATCTTGTGGGAAGCAAATACCTCATAAGGACTTTCATTCTTCCTGTATTCCTTGCCTAGGCCCTGACCATGATGTTGCTAGTTGTCGGTTTTGTGCTAGATTTAACCAACGCACTATTAAGCGTCGGTACGATTTTGCATTAAGCTATTTTGGGCGAAGATTTAATTATACAATGTCGTCGGATAGCCATCCGACTACCGGAGTTGACAAAAAACGCAAAGAAAAAGAAAAGGACAGGCAACCGAGGTCCAAAACCGACGACGAAGCTTCTCCCAAGCAAGTCGCCGGTTCTCAGTGAGGCGCTTTCGCAGCCCCTGTCGCCTGCTACCTTAAAGCCGCAAGCCGCTACCAACTCCCACGTGGAGTCGGCCAGGCCGCTGCAAACTCGAGGTATTGGAGCCTTGGAGACTATTCCCGCAGATGGGTCCGGAGCCGCTGAGCAGGCATTGGCTTCTGAGGGTGTATTCAGACCTAAGCAATTGTATATTAAACCTTCTTCAAAGATTAAGACACCTTTAAAGGCAAAGAAACAAGTTCACCAGTCACAAGGACAGGCCTCCATGCCCAAAAAGTAGATGCTCAAAATGGCCGAAGACTTAATTACCTTGATCAGGGGTTCCCATCCCCCTCCTGATAAGAGGCCTAGGCAAGAGACAGATTATGAATCTTCAGATCAGGTTTCCATTTCTTCTGATTCCTCTTCTGATCAGGAATGTTCTCTTCCCCCCTATGAGGATTCTGATGCTGAAGAATCAATTCCTTCAGCTTCTCCTCCTGAGGACTACTCTTTTGGGGAACCTTGCATACCATGTGGGAGCACTTTCACTGGGAGAGCCAAGACTTTTCAGAATCTAAGAAAAGGCTCAGAGATTTCCTTTTACTACCTCAACACAGGCCTCTAGCTATCCCACCTGTGTTGGACATTGTAGATGATGTGTTCTCGGAGTCTAGTCTGACCCCTGACTCTTTACCTCCAGCTTCTGTTAAGCCGGACAGATACTACAGGGTCCCTGACTCATAAATTTCTTTTCAAAAACCCTTCTGCAGACCCAGAAACTATTTCTTAGGGTCCAAAGGGGGTCAAGGCTTCTGCTGCAAGAAATCCTACCCCCTCTGGTAGGGATTCCGGGGCTCTGGATAAATGGGGAAAAAAGGTTTACACATCTACTACTTTGGCTATCTTATTCTTCTTCTTTTGGCTTTTTCCCGGTTAGGGGTTGCCACAGCGGATCACCTGTCCGCTCATGATTGGCAGTGGTGTTTTATGCTGTCGAGTGGCCAGCCCAGCGCCCAACCTTCCACCTAAGGCACACACACGCACACACTCACACCTAGGGCCAATTTAGAGTGTCCAATCCACCTACAGCATGTCTTTGGGATGTGGGAGGAAACTGGAGCACCTGGAGGAAACCCACACGACCACAGGGAGGACATGCAGACTCCGCACAGAAGGCATCCCAGTCGAGAATCGAAGCAGAGAACCTCTTGCTGTGAGGCGGCAATGCTAACCGCTGCACCAAAGGGCTTTAAATTACCAGTTTCATATTCTCAGATGTCAGCAATATATCATGACACTGCTGAAACAGAAAATGATGGCAAATTCTGAATGTGCAGAAAACAAATAAATGCAGGATTTATTGCATGCAGCTTAACAAGTTGGAAAACATACTTTGCAATGTCGGTTTGATTCTCTAGAGGCCTCCTGCAGGGCCGGTGTTACGGGTTCTGTCATTAGGAGGCATGCTTGGTTAAAGGAACAAAATCTGCCTGACCATGTTAAAGCAAAATTATTAGATGCTCCTTTAAAACGTGATACCTTATTTGGTGTTAAGGCAGAAGAGGTGTTAAAGAAAATGGAGGACAAAGCTAAATCTATGCAAACGGTCAAGGATTTCTTACAGGTACAGCCACCTAGATTTAGCAGACACTGGCCTACAAAGAATTGGTCCTTTTCAGTCTCAGACGGACCTCAAAGGTGCAGATCCAGACACCCTAGAGGCAGATCACAGTCGCAAGGATCCTACAGGTCTAAGCAGTGGAGTGCGTCTACCTCCAAAGGTGGGGAGGACAAATCACAATCATACAGAAAACAGTTCCAATGACTTCCCCCTGCCTGCGCCAAGTACTTATCTTCTGGCAGCACCCTTAGGGGGAAAACTAGCACTTTTTTCTCAAAATTGGCACAAATGGGTTCTAGACATAGTGTTGCAAGGCTACAAGTTTCATTTCCATACTCTGCCAAGGGCAAACGGTTGGCCATACCTGCCAAAAAATCAATGGGCAGAGGCTCAAAAACAAGTCACAGTTCTCATGGACATGAGGGCTATTCAACAAGTACCACAGCAAGAGCAGGGACAAGGATTTTACTCAAGACTGTTACCCAGAAAGGACAAAGCATGGAGACCAATTCTGGACCTATCTATTCTAACACTTTCCTGAATATACCAAAATTCAAGATGTTGGCTTGGTTCGTGACTTTAGACCTAAAAGAGGCATACCTGTATGTCCCAATCAGACAATCATGCAGAAGATACCTCAGATGCTCAAAGCATTACCAATTCTCTGCGCTGCCCTTTGGCTTATCTACTGCACGCAGGGTATTCACAAAGTGCCTGGCACCAGTAATTGCTTACTGCAGACAAAGAGGAATACAAATATATCTTTACTTGGACGACTGCCTCTTACAAGCAGAGAACAAGGACATTCTACTACAGCATCTGACTTTTGTGATAAAACTCTTAACAGACCTAGGGTACACAGTCAAGAAAAAGAAATCAAAACTAGTACCCTCTCAAGAGATAATATTCCTGGGTGCAAGCTTAAATGCAACTGCCCAGATGGCTTATCTCACTCCAGACAAACAAAGGCAACTGACTACCTATTTCAAGAAAATGGCAACAAAGGCCTAGTTATCTGCAAGAAAAATTCTGCAGGCTTTGGGCTGCATGGCATCCTGCATCTTACTAATTCCATATGCAAGACTGCATATGAGGAAAATTCAGTGGTACCTAAAAGGTGTCTGGACACAACATTGCCACAGCCTGGAAACAATGATTACTCTAATTCCCTGCCTGCAACAGGAATTTCAATGGTGGGCCAAGGCTTGTCACCAAAACAAGGGATAGCCATTCTCACTACCCCCAGCTAGGCAGAGCCTAATGATGAATGCATCAGATTATGCCTGGGGGGCACACATGGCAGGAAGAGGCATTCAGGGCACCTGGTCCACAAACCAAAAGCATCTACATCTCAATCAAAAAGAGATGCTAGCTGTTCAAAATGCCCTGACAGCCTTCAAAGACCTACTTCATCCGGGACAACTACTGATAAAGACAGACAACACCACAGTCATGTGGTACATAAACAAGCAGGGGGGCACTCATTCTTACCCCCTGTGCAGACTAACCACGGCTTTATGGGACACGGCATTGACTTACAAGTTAATCTGCGGGCACAATTCCTGCCAGGAAAGGAAAATACTCTGACAGACGAACTAAGCAGAAACCTCATGGATCCCCACGAGTGGCACCTGGATCCTCAAGTCTTCAACATGATAACAATGAAATGGGGATGCCTGGAAATAGATCTGTTTGCCTCTCCTCAAAACAATCAACTAAAAAGATTTTGCACAAAGACTTATCACAGACAAGCTTGGAAAGTGGACGCTTTATCTTTCAACTGGACAAACCTGTCAGTATATGCCTTTCCAACACTTCCTCTCCTCCCCAAGTTACTCCTAAAGGTCAGGCAGGAGAAACCAAAAATGATTCTGATTGCCCCAGACTGGCCATGCCAGTACTGGTATCCGATCTTAAGGAACGTGTCCCAATGCCTAGCCTGGACCTTACCTCAAATACCTCATCTACTGTCCCAGCAAAACAATCAGATTCTGCACAGCCAACTCAGGACCCTAAACCTGGCAGCATGGCGGATAATGTAGCCATACAAACCACACCTCTCAGTAAAGCTGTGATGGATGTCATTTTAGAAGCCAGAAGGCCTAGTACTAGAAAATCCTATGCTGGGAAATGGAAGAGATTTGGCGCTTGGAACCAAGCTCAAGGAACTGATACAGCTGTCCCAAATATTCCTCAGATTTTGCAATACTTAACTGAGATGTTGGACAAAGGCCTATCTTTTTCATCAATTAAAATCCATGCCTCTGCCATTTCAGCTCATTACAATACAGTGCCACCACTCTTTTCTCATCCTTTATTAAGGCAATACTTCAGAGGAGCCAAAAACTTAAGGCTTCCAAGGAGAACGCCAATACCTGCATGAGACTTCAATTATGTCTTGGAAAAACTCACCTTACCGCCTTTTGAGCCAGCTGCTACTGCGGACATAAAGTTCTTATCTTGGAAAACAGCTCTGCTCCTAGCAGTAACTTTTGCAAGACGAGTTTCAGAGCTACAGGCTCTCATGGCTGTGGAACCCTTTATCATTTTCTATCCAGACAGGGTCTCTCTGAGAACCAACCCTACATTTATGCCTAAGGTGGTATCCAGTGTAGCCCTTAACCAAACAATTAATTTGCCAACCTTTTATCCAAATCCACAGAACAAGGGGGAGAAAATTCTGCATTCTTTGGACGTACACAGACAACTTAGATTCTATTTGGACAAAACTAAAGTTTTCAGAAAGACAGAGCAGTTACTAGTGGCATATGCCACAGTATCACAAGGAAAGGCTATCTCCAAGCAGACTATTTCAAAGTGGATAAGTCACTGCATTTGTTTCTGCTTCTCTCAGCATGGCAAACCAGTGCCTAAGGGCATTAGGCCACATTCAACCAGAGCTGCAGCCACTTCTGCAGCCTTTCTCAGGGGAGTACCAACCAAGGACATTTTGGAGGCTGCTACCTGGAGTTCAGTGCATACCTTTACAAAACATTACAATCTGCCTCTTTACTCTAAATCCAGAGCAAGCTTTGCCACTGCAGTTCTGCAGGGTCTCATAGCCACTCCTAATGCTGTTTAACTCCAGCTCCCCAACCATAGCTTTGGGACTCAACCCAAATGTAATGACTGCAACAGTGAAACACGAAGAACATAGTACAGATGTCCTTTAAGAATGCAACTGCAGTCATAACATATGGGTTGTCCTGCCTCAGGCAGCCCTCGGTCGGCCGAATTCCAAAGTCTGGGTCCGGCGTCGGCTGGTGTCACCTCCTCTCCGACGTCACAACGGCTGGAGTATAAAGGCATCGGCCGACACCATCTTCTTCAGTCTTTCTTGCCACGCGGTGCCTGAAGCAGAAGCAGTTTGCAAGTGCCGGTCGGTCAGCTCCTTTGTTTTCAGTACCGAAGTCATCTAAAAGCTAAGTACCCCATTGGGGAACATTTTTTCTTGCCTCAGCCGATGTCAGAACAAATTGAGAAAGTTAATAATTGTTTGTCTTGTGGTAAACAAATACCTCATAAGGACTTCCATTCTTACTGCCTTCCTTGCCTGGGCCCAGACCACGACGTCTCGGCCTGTGCTGCCTGTGCTTGCTTTAATAAGCGCACTCTCAGGCGCCGGGCAGAATTTGCCGAAGACTTTTTCGGTGAATCTTTCACATATATCATGCCGTCGGATCAACCGACAACTCAGTCTGCCAAAAAACGAAAGGACCGGGACCGACTTCCTCGGCCCGCGTCCACCACCGATGCAACTCCTAAACCCTCCGCTAGTGCTTCAGTCCCTTCAGAAGCGGTAATTCAACCGCTCCAGGCTGATGACAGCGTTAACACGACCTTCGGTCTCGGAGATCTCTCCAGTGCCGGTTGTTGATTTTCCTCCGGAAACCGAAGTTCTGGATCTACCCGACACCATTTCTGTAGACAAGGTTACTCCTGCACGTGGGGCTGCTAGGCCTCCTGTATCCATGTCCATCAAGGCCTTTGCATGTGCTAAAGCCGCCAGCCAGGCCAAGGCCCATCCTAAACCTGCTGCTCAGGCCCCTTCTTCTGATAAACAGATCATGTCTCTTGCTGCAGATCTTATTTCTCTTATCAGGGGGTCTCAGCCTCATCCAGACAGAGGTTCTCAGCCACCTGCAGAGAAAAGGCCCAGAACTAAGCAGGCTGACAACCTCTCTTCAGATGAAGTCTCTGGGGATTATGAGCATTCTGATACCCAAGAAGAATCCTTTCAGGCCTACGAGGACTCTGATGCTGAGCAGTCAATTCCCTCTGCTTCCCCTCCAGAGGATTTCTCGTTTGGTGAACTCCTGCACTCTATGAGGGAACATTTTAAATGGCAGGGTCAGGAATTCTCTGATTCCAGGAAAAGGCTGCGTACCTTCCCTCAAGCTTCCCCAGCACAGGCCTTTAGCTATTCCTCCAGTTATGGATGTTTTGGATGATGTTTTCTCTGACTCCAGTGCTAACCCTGACTCTCTCCCCCCTGCTCCTGTCAAGCCAGACAGATATTATAGGGTCCCTGACACTCACAAGCATCTCTTTAAGGCCCACTCTGTGGATCTAGAAACTATTTCACAGGGCCCCAAGGGAGTGGCTGCTTCCACTGCCAAAAATCCACTGCCAGCGGACAGGGAAGCTAGGTCCCTGGAGAGATGGGGTAAAAAAGTTTATACCTCTACCACCCTAGCCATGAGGTCACTTAACTGCCTTTTTCACATGTTTCAGTACCAGGATTTTTTACTGGATGATTTACAGAAAAAGTTAGCCTCTCCTGAGCCTATTGATAGAAAGGCATTGCAGGAACATATACATAACACTCAGCAGGTTAACAACCATTTTCTTCAGTGTGGTCATGATGGATTGGAAGCTTCATGTAGGGCAGCTATGACTGGGGCTGTGATACGTAGACATGCTTGGTTAAAAGATCAGTCTTTGCCTGACCATGTTAAAGTAAAGTTACTTGATGCACCTCTGGAAAAACAGAAGCTTTTTGGTGCTAATGCACAAGATGTGTTGAAATCCATTGAGGAAAAAGCTAAGTCAGTACAGACAGTCAAGGATTTCCTTCAGGTTCAGCCACCCAGATTCAGCAGAAACTGGCCTTCAAAGAATTGGTCCTTCCCAGGCTCTGACAAGTTTCAAAGGGGAAAAAGCAGGTGTGCCCGAGGTAGAGGGCAATACCGAGGATCCTTCAGGGGCCGCCAATGGCAACCTCCAAATCAAAGAAGTGGCGCAGGCAGCCCAGCTGCACCACAAGGACAATCACAATGACTTGACTTTCATACCGCCTACAAAGGCTCAAAGAGAAGCACCTTTGGGTGGAAAATTATCCTTATTCTTAAAAAACTGGCATATCTTAACCAAGGACAACTGGATTCTGGATTTAATAGACAAGGGTTACAGATTCCACTTCCATACTTTACCAATAAGACAAGGCATGCCAAACCTGCCACATCATCAAAGGGCAGAGGCAATCACTCAAGTTTCAAAGCTGTTAAGTATAAAAGCAATAGAAAGGGTTCCTCCTCAGGAACAAGGCCAGGGATTTTATTCAAGACTGTTCCTTGTTCCAAGAAAAGAAAACAAATGGAGACCTGTACTGGACTTGTCAACTCTAAATACTTTTCTCATTGTGCCAAAGTTCAAAATGCTGACGCTGCAGAAACTCCTTCCCATGCTGGGCAAGGGGTCTTGGCTGGTCACTCTGGACCTCAAGGAGGCATACCTGCATGTCCCAATCAGACAAAGCTGCAGAAGATACCTCAGATTTCTTGCAGGGACAGAGCATTATCAATTCTCAGCATTGCCGTTTGGCTTATCTACTGCGCCCAGAGTGTTCACGAAATGCCTGGCATCAGTAGTGGCACACTGCAGACTCCAGGGGATTCAAATATACCCCTACCTGGACGACTGCCTCATACAAACAGACAACAAACAAACCTTAAAAGCAAACTTAGACTATGTCATTCAACTACTGCAGGCCTTGGGATACACAGTCAACATTCAGAAGTCAAGACTACTGCCATCCCAACAGATTATTTTCCTAGGAGCCAAACTGGACACAGAAACTCAAATGGCTTACCTCACAGAGGAAAAGCAACAGCAGTTACCAGAGTACTTCAAAGGCCTAGCAAAGCTCTCCCAGCTGACTGCAAGGAAAATCCTGCAGGCCCTGGGATTCATGGCATCTTGCATTCTTCTGATACCTTTGGCAAGACTTCATATGAGAAAGCTGCAATGGTACTTAAAAAGCTTATGGTCCCAACACAGCCAAAGCCTAGAGGACGTAATCCCACTTATTCCATGTCTGCAAAAGGAATTTTTGTGGTGGGCTCAAGCAAGTCAGTTAAACAAAGGCATGTCTTTCAACAGATCTCAAGCAGGTCAAATGATTACAACAGACGCCTCAGATCATGGATGGGGGGCGCACATGGAGGGCAGATGCATTCAAGGTCTATGGACACCAAAGGAAAGACATCTGCACATAAACCAAAAAGAGATGTTGGCAGTGATACATGCAATCGAGACTTTCGAAAAATCACTACAAGGACATTTGCTAATAAGGACAGACAACACCACTGTCATGTGGTATATAAACAAGCAGGGAGGCACTCATTCTTATCCCCTCTGCAGACTAACAATGCTTCTCTGGGAAAATTCCCTGAGTCTGAAGATACATTTGCAATCCCAGTTTGTGCCAGGCAAGGACAATGTACTGGCGGACATCCTGAGCAGAGATTTCTTGGATCCACACGAATGGATGCTGCATCCTCACATTTTCTCACAACTAACAAAGACATGGGGAAGATCGGACGTAGATCTCTTTGCTTCCCACTTAAATCATCACCTGGAAAAGTTCTGCACAAGGACCCACCATCCTCTAGCCTGGAAAACGGATGCTCTCTCCTTCAGCTGGAATTCCCTAAAAATTTATGCATTCCCTCCTCTACCTCTGCTGACCAAGGTGATACTGAAGATCAAAGCAGAACAACCAACAGGCATTTTGATAGCTCCAGACTGGCCAAGGCAACACTGGTACCCATTGCTGTTGAGCATAACTCGGACCAGACCGTGGCCTCTGACCCTATGGCCCCTGCTTCTAACACAACACAATTACAGGACTGTTCATCAAAACCTGAAAACATTGCATCTGACAGCCTGGAGGTTACCATGACTCCTCCAGCTATCTCTCTTTCCAAAGCAGTTCAAGAGATCTTACTGGAAGCACGCAGACCTTCCACCAGAAAAACCTATTCAGCCAAGTGGAAGAGATTCAGCATCTGGAATGCCAACAGGGGTCAGGATACAACATTACTGAGTATTCCTCAGATATTAGAATACTTGGCAGAAATGTTTCATACTGGACTCTCATACTCTTCTATAAAGATTCACGCCTCAGCAATCTCAGCAAAATACAATTGTGACCCACCAGTGTTTTCACATCCTTTGCTAAGACAGTTCCTAGGAGGGATAAAGAATATCAAACCTCCCAGAAAACAGCCAGTACCTACATGGGACCTCAATTTCGTTCTGGAAAAATTAACTCTTCCTCCTTTTGAGCCAGCAGCAACTTCAGAAATGCAATTTCTATCATGGAAAACGGTCTTTCTATTGGCAGTCACATCTGCAAGAAGAGTCTCAGAGATACAGGCACTCATGGCAGTGCCTCCCTTCCTCATTTTTCATCAGGACAGAGTTTTTCTAAGAACCAATCCTACATTCATGCCTAAAGTTATTTCCAGGGTGTCTCTAAATCAAGCTATTCACCTGCCTACTTTCTTCCCCAATCCTCAAAATAGGGGGGAAAAACTGCTGCATACTTTGGACATACACAGGCAACTACGCTACTACTTGGACAGAACTAAGTCCACCAGAAAGTCTGACCAACTGTTTGTAGCCTATGCTGCTGGAGTACAAGGAAAAGCAATCTCCAAACAAACAATTTCAAAATGGATTGGACACTGCATCAAATTCTGCTATTCTTTCCATGGAAAAGGTGTGCCAGCCAATATTAGGCCACATCCACAGCTTTCCTAAGAGGAGTGGCAACAAAGGACATTTTAGAGGCTGCTACATGGAGCTCCGTGCATACATTTACCAAGCACTACAACCTGACCTTATACTCCAGATCCCGAGCAGGCTTTGCTTCGGCAGTCCTGCAGGGCATTTTAGCTACACCATCCCTCTCTTAGTTCCATCCACCCCCAGCTTGGCTATGGTATTCAACCCATATGTTATGACCGCAGTTGCATTCTTGAAGAACATAGTACAGTTTTGTACCTACCATAAATGTAGATGTCCGATAGATATGCAACTGCAGTCGGATTTTCCCACCCTCCAACCCCTCTGCAACTTTCTTTGTGGGTCCCTACCCCTATTCCTATTAGCTGGGGGTATCTCCTATGGTGTATCTGTTTATTACTGTTGTGCATGTCTGGAATTTTTTATCCATTCACCAAATTTAGCCTTCCTAGGAGGGCACCTGGCATCTGGGGCAAGAAACACTGAAGACGATGGCGTCAGCCGATGCCTTTATACTCCAGCCGTTGTGACGTCGGAGAGGAGGCGACACCAGCCGACGCCGGACCCAGACTTTGGAATTCGGCCGACCGAGGGCTGCCTGAGGCAGGACAAACCCATATGTTATGACTGCAGTTGCATATCTATCGGACATCTACATTTATGGTATGTACAAAACTGTACTTTGTGTACACTTACCATAAACGTAGATGTTCTAGTGTATTCACTGTTGCAGTCCAGGTTACCCACCCGCCATCCCTCTTATTTTTACTGGAACTTATCTTTACTTCTCTAATCTATGCAACCTAGGTGGTGTATTTGCTTATAGATGAAGGTAAAGCTTATTTTTGGTGCATGTATGTTTTATTTACATATTTTTAGCCTACCTTTTTGGGGGTACCTGACATCTGGGGCAAGAAAAACTAAATAGAATGGCGTTGGCTGCATCTTTTATACCCCTGACGACCTGACGTCAGGGAAGAGGTGACAGCAACCGACGCAGGACCCAAGACTTTGGGATTCAGGCCGACTGAGGGCAACCTGCCAGCAGGGTAACCCAAATGTAATGACTGCAACAGTGAATACACTCGAACATCTACATTTATGGTTAAGTGTACACAACTGTACTTTTTTGCAACCTACCTTGAAGATATATAATACTTAAGTGGTTACCAAGGTAAATAATGATGTTATGTTGTCCCCATCTTGCCTCTGTTCTTGTGGTTGGGTTCGGATCCAATCCTCGGCTCTGACTCGGCCGTATACTATAGCTAGAGAGCTTTTTACTGGCTTGATGCTAGCCCCTGTCACAACATGCCTAGCAGTAATTACCCAGATCTCGTTTGCCACTTGCAGCGTTGAGATTACTCATACTGGCTCAGGCTAAGTATTTTCTTTTTCTTGTGACTTTTCCAAAAGACTTTTGCATTCAGATAGTTAAATTTTGTTAGTTTAGTGTTAGAGTGTGCTCACCCTAGGCTAGCGCTTTTCCAACCTTTCCGCTGCTGCCTTTTTGTTGTTGTTGTGGCTGTCGTTTTCCTTTAGGCCTATCTTGTTCCCTTGAACCCGTTTGACTTTGAGGGTTCCCTGTTCCCTTTTTCTCAGCCCGTCTTTGTTTAAGGGCCCCTTTTTCTCATCATTTCCCTTTCTCTTTCATTACAGCAGCAGCCATTTAAGTTAGAGGCTCTCCTGGATTGAGGGAGTCGCCGTTTAACTTAGAGGCTCTCCCTCTTCCCTCCTTTCCTTTTCCTTTTCTTGTTAAAAATAAAAAAGTTTAAAGTTCTTTTTAGTTGTTGTTGCTGTTGTTGGTCCTTCTCTTTGGTACTGTTGTAGTTACTGCTGTCATGTCCAAAGATCCTAAGGAGTCAAAACCTTTGAGTTTTAAAAAGTGTGACTCGGGCTGCCAAATGATGTCCCTTACAGACTGGCACACGAGCTGTGTGTCTATTGCTTAGGGGCTGTACACCTGCAGAACTCCTGTTCTATATGTCATGCTTTTAGTTCTTGGATCCTGCAGGAAAGAAAGGCTTACTAAAGAGCCCCTTTGATGTTGCTATGGAGGGTTCTCAGCCAGTAAAAAACCAGGAAAAGTCCCCTGTCTAAGGACAAACCTGCAAGTTTGTCGGTTCTGACAAAGCTGTTTCTCCGGCGGCTCCATCACTGGTTTTGGAGCTAGACAGGACTCACAAGAGAAGCATATCTCCCTCCCTGGAGCTGGTGCAGTCTGTTCCACAGTCCCTGCTGTTGCAATCTGTGGCAGGCAGTCATCGGTCTTCCTCTCATTCCTCTCAATCATCCAGGCTTTCGGATCATGATGAGGAGAGGGTGGTGAAGAGGCTTTTCAAGACACAGGCATTAGCTAAATTCTTATCGAGCCCCACCCACAAGGAATTGGCGCTGACAGCCCAACCCACACCATTATCGATTCCTCCTCAGACACCTTAGCGTTCGGAGCCGCAGTGCATGAAAGCTGTGGTGGAACCATCGGTTCAGATTACCACTGGTGTATTGGTTCCAACTACTCCGATCTCTTTGTTGTCTCAGTCTATCGAGGAATCTGGGGGCCAATGCTCTCTCCTCTTCTCCAAGGGGGGGGGGAATGGCATCGGAACCTTGTCCGACCCCGCTCTCCCTCTCGGTGCTTCTGTTCAGGTGAGCTCGGCTCCCACATCAGCCTCGGAGCCATCGGCCTCTGTTCGAAGGAGATCTCCGGGCTCTTCAAATCCGGGGACTCTTTTAGACCGGGACCGCAGTGCCTTCGAGGTGATGAGAAGCGTGCTGTCCTCTGAGACAGCTCCATCCTCTGCTCCATTGGCTCCTACTCTTTCAGTGCCTGAGTCTGCCTCTGATCCCCCCCCCAAGTGTAGGGAGCCCATACTCCAGGACGTCCCATTGGGTGACCCCACCTCTTCCGAAACCTCCCCTGAGCACCCCTTGAAGGAGGTCCCTCAGAAGAGAAAATGCAAGAGGAAGCATTTGGACTCCCCTGAGTCTCTCACTTCAGACACAGACTTGGAGGACTCAGAAGTGTCCCCACAGTCCCCCTCTGAGGATGTCTCCTTTTCAGACATCCTTGAAATCCTTAGAGGGGTGACTGGAAATCCCTTTCCCCTTTTGAGAACGAGTCTGTATACCTGGATGCATTTGGTTCCCGACCCTCCACCTCTTCGGTGTCTCCACCTTTCAATCTTCTACTGGCTTTAGTGAGTCGGAAGGCCAGTTCCGAGGAGGCCCAAAAAATTCATAACTGCTCCAGAGGATAGGTCTTTTCCTGCTTAGGGTGAGCCTGTTGATGCTATGGTAGTGGCGGCAGCCACCAAGAAAGAATTAGTGGAGACTTCTTCTTCCGTCCATCCACCGAACAAAGAGTCTTGTATGATGGACAGGTATGGGAAGCATATGTTTGCTTCAGAGGCTTTTACTCTCAGGTCGCTGAATTGGGTCTCCTAAAGGAACTTAGAGATACCCTACAGGATCCCACAGCTGAAGGAGCTGCGAGCAAGGTGGCTTCACGACTTGCGACCTTGACATCTATAGTTGACTCCTCCATGCGGCTGATCTCTTACGCAGCAGATGGAGCGAGTAGGGCAGCAAGCACAGGAGTTCCTTTGTGTAGACACTCCTGAATGTGCCTTTGTCAATTTGCGGTGCCCTTCAAGTCCTCCTTTACTAACACCCCCTTTGACGGCTCGTCACTGTTCGGGCCTCAGGTAAAAGAGACTCTTGCCAGGTGTGAACAGGATGGCAAAACTCTGTCTGTCATGGGAGGACATCTTTCCGCTCCCTCTAGACCGTGCCTCAAGGGTCAGAAGAGCGGGAAGATGTGGTTCAGAAAATCCCAGGGAGTTTCACCTGACACATGTGGAGATTTCCCCCAGGGGGAGAGGGGGAAGTAACAGGAGATGCCAATCCCGCGGCGGGGGGGGGGGGGGAATCAGGCTGACAGAGATACCTTCTCTGGCAGGCCTTTCCATTGCTCCTGAAAGGAGGACCGACTGTCTGCCTCTAGAGGCAGTTGGGGGTAGATTATCCTAGTACCCCCAAAGCCTGGCAAACAGTCACAGAAGGTATATGGGTACTGTCGATAATATCCTGGGGGTTACAAAATTCCTTTCTCCCAATCACCCCCTCCAACAAATCAGCAGTCAGTCCCAGATGTTCCACCCAGTCTTCGGGATCAAGCAAACCTTGAAGTTCAAAGGTTGCTAGAAAAAAGAACCATCTAAGAAGTCCCTGCAGACCAAATCGAATCCGGCACTTACTCAAAGTTCTTTTTATTTCTGAAAAAAACAGGGGACTGGAGACCCATTTTGGATCTCAGCAAACTCAACAAATCAGTCAAGAAAACAAAGTTCCAGATGGTATCACTGCAGTCCATTCTTCCCTTTTTGGGTCAGGACAGTTGGATGTGCTCCATCGTTTTCCAGGATGTGTACTACCATATAAAAATGGACATGTGGTCCAGGAGGTACTTACACTTCTGGATGGGAGCCAGTCATTACTAGTTTAGAGCTCTGCCCTTTCATCTCACCACAGCCCCCAGGGTGTTCACCAAATGTATGGCAGTAGTCATGGCTCATCTGAGGCATCTAGGATTCCGGGTGTTTCCATATCTAGACGACTGACTCCTCACTGCCACCACCAAGCATCAACTGATTGAGGCACAGGACTTCACTATTTACACCTGTACACAACTAGGCATCACCATAAACTATGAAAAGTCTGCCTTGTTGCCTTGTCAGTATATTATATTTATAGGGGCAGATTTAGACACAAGGGCCATGATAGCAAAACTGCCTCACAAAAGAGTGTTAACCATTCATAGTCAAGTTTTATTCCTCATGAAAAGGAAGAGAATCCAGGTAAGATTTGTCCTCAAGGTCTTGGGTTCAATGGCTGCAGCGATTACCTTGGTCCCTATGGCGTGCTTCCACATGAGAATTCTGCAGTGGCTCCTGTTGGCTCAATGGTCATTCCAGGATTTATCAATGTCACATCAGATTTGGATTACGGAGTCATGCAAGAAGAATTTAGCATGGTGGCTTCACTCCCCTCTGGTATCAGTGGGCAGACCATTTCTAACCCCCCAACCTGTAGCCACAGTGACCACGGACACTTCCCAGATAAAGTGGGGGGCATTATCTGGGACAGACTGTTCAAGGGACTTGGCAAGAGCAGGAGTACCAGTTGCACATCAATGTCCTAGAGATGAGAGTGGTGCTTCTGGCGTTGCAAGCACTTCAAGACTCTGTACCTATGGGGACTATAGCAATGCAGACAGACAATATGTCGGTAGTATGGTACCTCAACAAACAGGGCAGAACCATGTCTTATCCCTTGTGCCGAGAGTCTCTACGAGTATGGCAATGGGCGATGTCTTCCCAGTGCTTTCTGGTCGCAATGCACATTCAGTGGAAATCCAACGTGATAGCGGGCAAGCTCAGCAGGGCTATTCTGATGCCTCACTAGGGGTCCCAGAAACAGGAAGTTGCAGAGCTGATTTTTTGCAAATGGGGTCAGCCATGCTGCGATCTTTTCGCCACTTCCCTCAACAACAAATGCCGCAGCTACTTTACCCTAGTCCCACCACTGGGACAGTCACCCATGGACGCACTGATTCACGATTGGCTTCCGGGACTGCTTTATGCCTTCCCACCATTTCCCCTGATCTCCAAGGTTTTTCAGAAAGCACAGTCGTTGGGTTGCAAGTTAATCCTCATTGCTCCTTACTGGCCTTGACAGATTTGGTTCCCATTCCTCTGGCGTCATCTGCAAGGGGAGCATTCGATACTTGACCCAGTTCCAGATCTCCTGATGCATCAGTTGGGTGCTATCCACCCTTCCGTCCATACTCTCAAGCTGACGACTTGGTTTCTCCACCTCCGGTCTTAGCCAGGCTCCCAGATGTTTCTCCAGCAGTTCACCACATTTTGATTTCATCCCATAAACCCACTACAAGAAAACTTTATGCTAGTAAATGAAAGAGGTTCTCTGGTTGGGCAAAAAAGAACAAAATTGATCCTTTTACTGCCCCCATTTCTAAGATTCTGAATTTCCTTGCTGAAACATTTGAACGAGGAGCAGTGGCAGCTGCTGTCCAAGTTCAGCTAGCTGCCATTTCTAATTTTCATGTAGGAGAAATAGGATCTAACATCTTGTCCCACAGGCTATGTAAAGCATTCCTAAGTAGTACTACCCTCTTAAGACCTCCAATAAGAGAACTTTTCTCCCCCGGGAATTCAATCTAGTTTGAGACTCTCATCCCCCCACCCCAACTTCAAGCCAGCTGCTTCTTGTCCTTTGAAGTTTTTGACATGGAAGACCTTTTTCTTAACCGCCATTACTTCAGCTAGGAGGGTTTCCGAGTTACAGGCCTTATCTATTCATCCCCTGTACTCAGTTTTCCACAGAGGTAGAGTTTCTCTCAGAACCAGTCCCTCCTTCTTACCCAAGGTGTGTTCAGAGCACAATTTAAAACAATCTATAGAGCTTCTTGTATTCTTCCCCAGTTATGGCAACAAGGCACAGTATAAGTTCCCTCAATTGGATGTTCATATCAGTTACGGTTTTATTTACACAGGACTAAGGATTTCAGAATATCTGACCAATTGTTTATATCCTTTGCAGACAACAAGAAAGGTTGTCCAGTCTCTAAAGTGACCTTATCAAAGTGGCTTTCAGGCACTATCATCCATGTCTACCCTTTCCAGAACAAAGAACTTCCAGGAAAAATTAAAGGACACTCAACTAGGGCCTTGGCTACTTCTGTTGCTTTTCAAGCCAAACTGCCTTTAGATTCAATCTGTGCGGCAGCTACAAGGGCTAATCCTCATACCTTTATCTCTCATTACAATGGCCTCCCAGAACAGGGCATCCTTTGGCTCCATGGTCCTGAAGAGTCTTTTCCAGTGAGCCACCCGGGATGTAGGTGCTGGGGAAGCTATCCCAACCAGCAAGAATGGAGGCGAGATGGGGACAACATAACGTAAAGAAGTTATATGCTCACCATAATGTTCCATGTTTGTTGTCCTTCATCTCGCCTTCCTTCTTGCTTCCCACCCTCCTTCCCCCTCCTGGAGGATTGAGAGGAGTTTTTCTTCCCTTTATTTTGGCTACACTGGCTGAGTTCTCTGATGCTTACCACTTGGATAGACCTAGCCTTTCCTTCCTTTCTTTTTGCTGATGATTACACACTCATCTGCAGGTCCTTTTCTCATAAGTAAGTTTAGTAAAAATTTGGACCTATTTAGTCTGGTGGGTTGTCATAAAAGAGATCTGGGTAACTACCGCTAGACATGTTGGGATAGGGGTTAGCCTCGAGCCAGTAAAAAGCTCTTGAGCTATAGTATACAGCCGAGTCCGAGCTGATCAGCGCTGAACCCAACCTGCAAGAAGGAAGGTGAGATGAAGGACAACAATCATGGAATGTTATGGTGAGTACATAACTTCTTTTTTATATACATGACATCAAACTGACAAAGTTGTTAAAGAGAAACAATAGAAGCCGGAACTTGAAATGTCACAAAATGTAACAATCATATTCAGAACAAATAGTATTAAATTGACAATAGACTCTCAGTTTAATAACATAGGCTTGTGTATAATAACACTACTGTTTTAACTTGTCATAAATGACATACACTATATTGAACATCAAGGGGAAGCATGATGATTTTCTCATATAAGTAAATGTACATAACAAGTCATATAATTTCTTTAACTTGAATTGTGATTTTGTAACCCATCTTGACCATACATAATGCTTAAGCTGTTACAAAGGTAATTAATGTTTTATACATGACATCAAACTGACAACGTTGTTCAGGAGAAATAATAGATGCCTGAACTAGGAATGTCACAGAATGCAGCAATTACATTCTAAACAAATAGGATTAAATTGACAATAATCACTCAGTTTAACCTTTGCTGATCATACAAAATAGAATGTTACCATTTAAATCTAAAAACTTTCAGTATATGCCATAAAATGGCAATTTATGAATATGGAATGGGAACTTGTAATCATTAATCACAATAATGAATTTGTTGTTTTTAACATATAATTTCACTCATTTTATAATAAGAAATGACAGATATGAAAATACTTATGCGTAGGAAATGTGGAGAAGAGGGATGCACTGATAATTAAAATGCACTAACTTTCACCAATCTTCACATAAAACAAACTTGATGCTTTAAGTAAGTTAGTAACAAACAAAGTGATTACTTAAATGGTGACAAACAATGAAATATAACTTCTGATGTTTCCAGTAAAATACATTGTATTATAAACACTGGGTATAAATATTGCCATCTATTTATATTAAGTAACAACTTTTGAAAGACTTCATCAGTAAGGGTGAATATGTTAAATAACTGTGTGCTATAATCTTTTACATAGGTTTTATATATGATACATCCTACTTTACTATGATTGAATTGCTTGCCATCTATCTTTCATGTAAATATTAATTGCTTATACAATAAGTAGAACTTTATATTGTATTAGAATGCTGTCTAATCTACAATAGTCAAAATAATATAAATATTGCTTTTTCCAATTACAAATAGTCTCCATATGCTAATTCAATTTATGGAGCTCAGATGTTCTGGATTGTCAAGGTATGAATGATAATCTGATGGATTTAGGTTTATCCATCAGATTAGGAATGATTTTCATTCCATAGCTAATGCGGATCTTAGTTTGGTTAACATTTATTAATTTAAATTTATTTCACAAAAACATTTTTAGTATGCCTGACCAAAACATTACTTTATTGGTAGACACTCAAAGTATAAAACTGATAATTTCCTTTAAAAGCTCAAACATATACTTTGTAGTTATCAGAGGAAAATGTTTAATAGTCAGAATAAAACAAAAAATACATCATCTAAATAACCTAAGATGGATTTAACTTTATTATCTTTAAATACCAATGGCTTAAACAATCCTAGCAAGAGATCAAATCTACTGAAATATTTAAAACTGAACAAAGCACAAATTGTCTTCCTTCAATAAACTCATTTCAAAACAAATGACAATTACAAATGGAATGCTAAAGAATATATGATAATGGCAGACTCCACTTATAAGACAAAGACAAAAGGGGTAACAATTTTATGGAAAACAAATGTGATTAACCCAGAATAATTATGATAACGAAAGTCATATGGCATTAGTAATAGTGAAATATAATAACAGAATATGGACCCTAGCCAATCTGTACTGATTTCCAGGCATTGGAACATGAACTGTTAAAAAAACACTTGGATTTCATTTCCAATAATTATAAAGGCAACTTAATATTAGGAGGAGATTTTAACTGTATATTTGATATTTCTGAAACTACAAATAAAAGACCGCTGCATACATCTGCTGTATCAAAAGCTTTAAACAAGTGGGTAGAATCATTTCATCTTGCAGATACTTTCACATTTAAAGAAGATAAATCTTTGTTGTTTTCCCATCAAGATCACAGGTTTAGTACGCAAACTAGAACAGATAAAATATTTGCTGCACATGACTTACACTCTGAAATCATTAATTTCTCAATTACTCCCTGCCCATTTTCAGACCACAGTTCATTGATACTAAAACTTCAGAATGGGTACAAACCATTAATCTTTAACTCCAGAATTTCAGCATATATAACTAAAATTAGAGAGATCAAACCGTGGTTATTAGCTGAATTACAGTTCTTCCTGGATATTAATTACGTCACAGAGGTAAAATAATGATATGGGACGCATTAAAAGCTTACATATATGGTAAAAGCCTAACGTGGTATAAAAAAGAAATCAGAGAATGGGATTCTGAATTATTAGCTCTACAATCCAAACTTTTGTCAGTAAAAGCTGAAAAAAATTAAAATCATTTGGAGATGAAAAAGAAAGTAGAAGTATTAAACAATAAATACAACGAAATTCTAACACATAAAACTAGTTTAGCTTTAGAAAAACTAAAAATTAATACCTTGGCCACTTCTCCCAACTGTCTACATAATTTATCCATAAGAATCAAAATACAATCAAAAGCTAATAACATTAAAAGTATCTTCCATGAAAAGAAAGGGAAAAATGTCTTGGATATAGGTGACATTCTTGATGCCTATAGAAATCACTATATGGAACATTTCCAAAAAGAAAATGTACATATTGATCAAAAAATTGATCTAAAAAGAAAAATTAAAACTAGATCTGGAAGCACCCATATCCTACAAAGAAATTACAATTACAAAGATACAATAAAAGAGGGTAAAAATAATAAAGCTCCAGGTATAGATGGCATAATTATGGAAATATATAAACTTTTTCTTTCAGAGATACTATCCCTCTTCCATAAAACTCTATTAGAAATTCAGTCACAAGCTTTAGTACCACCCTCTTGGAGATATTCCTTAGTCACACCAATCCTAAAGGAAAACAAATCCTCAAACCTCTGCACCACATATAGACCTGTATCATTATTAAATAATGACTATAAGATATTTATGACAATATTAGCTAACAGAATGAAAATACCACTGTCCAAAACAATAAATAATGATCAAACTGGATTTATATATCATAGACATGCATGACAATATTAAAAGGATAATTTCTCTTATAGATTATGTTAATAAAGAAAATAAAGAAACACGCATAATTGGCTTAGATATAGAAAAAGCCTTTGATTCCGTAAATTGGGACTATTTATTCAGAATCCTAATGCTGTTTGAATTTCCTACATCCTTTGTTCATCTCCTAAAGAAAAAAAAAAAAAAATATATATATATATATATATATATATATATATATATATATATATATATACACACACACACACACACACACACACACACATAATTTAGCGTATGTCATGTTAGGTCCTTTTATCTCTGAATCTATACATATATAACAAAAGGCACAAAACAAGTATGTCCCATGTCACCGATTCTATTTACTCTGGCTATTGAAATATTGGCAGATTCAATTCGTAACAGTATAAAAATCAAAGGAATAGATGTTTCTGAACAATACAATTCTAAAATAATGCTATTCGCTGAGGACATATTACTAACATTATCTAATACAAAAGATACAGAAGAATTAGATATATTAATTGACAAATTTCACATGACTTCAGGACTCCATTTTAATAAATCAAAATCAGTTTTTTTATTTTTAAATAAAAAAAAACTGCAGATTAAGGGGGCTCGCATCATAGGGAAACAATAATATACCTTAAATATCTAGGAATTGAGTTATGCAAATATAATGATGACTTAGTCTCAAAAAACTACAATGTCATCAATACAATTAAAATCTCTGTGGAAAAAGCTAACAAAATATTATTAACATTTGAAGATAGACTAGAGTTAGTAAAATGGTTTTACTGCTCAAGATAGCCTAGGCAATACAACTGTTACAAGAAAGGAATATACTTAAAGAAATAAATCCATGCCTAATAAAATTTTTATCGTTTCCCAAAAAAAACAGAATAGCTTTAATACATCATATCAGACCATGTAAACAGGGAAGATTAAACTTTCCTGATATAGAAACATATATAAAAGCATCAATATGTAAAACCATCTCAGATTGGATAAGTCCAAATTACTCTGCAAATTGGAAAGAATTATTAACTGTAATATGAATAAATGAATTTGATTTACAAAAAAAAATTTCAAGTAACAGATAAAAATTTGCCATGGCTCATATGTATTAGTATGCAATATAACATAACTAAACTCACTAAAACTCATATGATTAATTATTACATTGACTCATTTAGGAAAATTATTGATGTAAATCTGGTTTGATCTTTTAACATCATTTATAGTCACAAAGAATTTCCCACATAAAATATATAGAGAAATTATTAATTACTGGGAACAGAAAGGATTTGTTTGTTGGCTCCAATGTATCAAAGAACTTATAAAGTTTTAGATATGCAAGTAATAAAAAGAACATACAAAATTCCACAACAGGACTGACTAACTTTACAGAGTATTCTGTCATATTCACAAGATTTAAGTAGAATAATTAACAATTCTTCATTTAAAGAAATACCTAAATTTACGAAATACATATATGAAATCATATATAATGCAGACATGGGAAACAGTACTTCAGCATTTTAAAAAATATTGATAAACTATAAAACAACACCCAAAATATCATATTGGAAATATATAACAAAAGGACACTCAATACAGTTAACTGAAGAAATTAAAACAAATATCTTATCAATAAAATATAATCCTTTACACAATACTGGAAAGTTTTTAATTGGAAATGCTTGCACAGAGCATTCTTAATCCCAGATAGAATCAGTAAAATTAGTTCTTCCATAAAAGGAATATGTATGAGATGTGAGCAAGTACACAATGCTGATTGAAACCACATTTTCTTTGATTGTGTTAAAATTAAGCCATTTTAGAATGGTATTAATAACTTTCTACAAGCTTTATTTAATGAATCATTTTATTTAACTAAAGCTCTTGCATTATTAAATGTGAACGAAGGTCCTCATTTGAATAGGTCAAACATGTATCTAGTATGGACTATACTTGCAATTTCAAGGAAGTGTATAACAAGAAGATGGAATACAAACACAATACCAGTTTTGGAAGACTTCTCCAGCCTACTGAAGACCAAGCATTATTGGAAATTAAAATTAAAGAACTAAGAATTTATCCAAAGCCATTTATCAACAACCCTTGGGGAAAAGTCTTATCGTTGATTGACACTGTACAATAATTGATCAGACACTCTGATAATGGATTGGACATACTTATAAAGTAACAGTAGACATTAAGATCTGTTACAGTGTCAGGCTAATGTAAATAGTGTACATAGTTATTTAAGACATTATGTATAAATACTATGGAATTCGTTTAAATGTATTTGAAAAAAAAAAAAAAAAATTGACAGATTTAAAAAAGTTCCAAGAATACAGTAAACTCTCAGTTAACAGGCACTCATGGGGATTTGTAGATGCCAGATAACTGTAGTTTTTGGTTGCTTGAGAGTTACTATTAAAAATAGGCCTGACTAATACTGCACCCTATACTATTTGTTTGGTTTGACTTGGTCTTAGGTTGGGGAGAGAGGGAATTTATTCCTATCTTCCTTTTTAAAACTTTAAAAATGTAAGGTATGTTTCTGCGAGGGGAGGGGGGACAGAAAGTGCAACACATGAAAATTTTACTGTATTTTTTCGATTTTTTTTTTTTCTGGTTGCTTGAGTTCCAGTTAACTGAGAGTTTGCTGTAATACAAAGGTCTAGAGATACACAGTTAAAAAGATCAGCAATACAATAAGACATTTTGATATTGATGAATAGTTATACAGAGAATACCTAAGTAGCCTTTGCTCTTTAATATGGCATACAATTAATTAACTAGTACAGAAATATATGTACAGAAGTTTTAAGAAGGTTCATGTACAAAAGAAGGGAGGAGGAGAAAGAAGGAAAAAATTGTGTCTTAAGTTAATTTTCATGAAAGTTCTATGGTTGCTAGAAGGGGTGCTGGTTGGGGAGTAGGGGAGGTGTCATGCTTAGTCAGGAGCTAAGCTTGGGCAGAGCCAGTTCTTGGATAGATGTTCTTTCAGAATATATTTAAAGTTGGTTGGGTTTCTGGTATTTGTGATTTGTTGAGGTATGATATTCCATATTTTGGCAATTGTATTAGCATATAGTGAGTCTCCAAATAATTTTTGATTTAGTGATTTTCAGTAGAGGTTTGTTTGAAGATCTTAGGGTTCTATTATTGCTGTATAGTTGAACTAAATTTTGTAAGGCTGGACATTTCCCAGGTTGGTGTACTATGGTGTGGGCAGTTATTTGATTGAGGGACAGTAAGTTGGGTAGCTCTAGCCATTTTAGTTGATGAAGTGCAGTACAATGGCGGAATCTGAATGGGTAGTTAGTGGTGAATTTGGCAATTTTGTTGTAACAGCTCTGTAGTTTAGCTAGATCTGGGTTTTTTTTCAGAGTTGTGAGTATGGGGGAGAGTAAAGTATAGTGGATAATAGACATGCCCTTGTGATGGATTGTCTAGTTGAGTTTGTTAGGAATGACTTAATTCTGTAAAGTGAGCCTAGTTTTATGTGGGTTTTCTTGATGACTTGTGCTAAATGTTTGTTGTTTTAGGTTGTTGTCGATGGTGATGCCTAGAAGCTTAGTGTGTGACTGGTTCAGTTTTGGTTTTGTTTGACAAATGGATGAGGAAGGGGGAAGTGTGGACAATGGATTTGTTATTAGAGAAGAGCATTACATTAGTTTTACTAGGGTTAAGAATTAGTTGATAGTTTGTGAGAAAGGATTCAGTAGCTGTGTAGGCTTTTTGGATTATGTTTTGGAGTTGTGTTAGTGAGGGTGCAGTGCAGATGAGAGAGGAGTCTGTATATTGGATTATAGTGACAAGGTTAGTGGCAGTGTGAAGCTTGTTGGTGAGTATAGTAAAGAGACGTGGTCCTAATGTGGAGCCATGTGGGACACCAACTGTGACAGGTAGCAAAGGGAAGAGATCCTTTTGCCATCTAACAGCTTGTTGGCAGTCAGATAGGTAGTTTTTAACCATGTTATGGCTGTTTGATTCAGATTTAGAGATGTGAGTTCATTATTTAGAATGTTGTGGGAAATGGTATCGAAAGCTTTGGACATATATAGGAAGGTAGCGGAAAGTAGTTGCCCATTATTTTTGAGATGGTTTATTGTATTGGTGAAGGTTAGTAGGGCAGTTGTGGTGCTATGAACAGGTCTAAATCCATGTTATGAGCTGGCTAGCAGGTTGTTGTGTAGTAAGTGGTGCATAAGTTGTGAGTGAATACGTTTTTCTAAAATTTTGGACAGTGGTGATAAAATGGTGATAAAAACAGGTCTGTAATTAGATAATTCAGTAGAGGTGCTGCCTTTGTATAGAGGGGTGACGTAAGAAATTTTCCAGATTTTTGGTACATATTGTTCAGTAATGGATCTATTAATTAAGAGAGAAATAGGCTAAGAGATGGTATCAGCTGCTAATTTAAGGTATTCTGTTGGAAACTGATCTTGTGCAAGGGATGTGGGCTTGAGTTTATTTAGTATGTTTTTATGGTGCTGGTTTGTATGGGTTGGAGGGTAAAAGAGTTGGATGAAGCCTCTATTGATTTGGGGGTAGACAGGGCTATATTATTATTTTTCACTAAGGATAGTATACAGTTGATAAAGTAAGTGTTGAATTGTGTTGCTATGTCTTCTGTGTTGTTATTAATGTTGGGGATAGGAGTTTGGGTTTGGTATAGTAATTGATTGATAGAATTCCATTATTTTTTTTAGTTATTCTGGTTCTGTTGTTTGATTGTAGTGTAATAAGGTTTTTGTCTGATCTTTGTGATTTGGATTTGTTTCTTAGTTGCCGTTATTTTTTAAGTGAGGTTTGGCCTTTGCTGCTGTGATATGGGGGACCAGGCTTTATCTCTATCTCTTTTAGTAGCTGTTCTTTTTTTTTTTTTTTTTGATAACCAAGGTGCCTAGTTTGGTTTGACTCGGATTTTTCTGTAAGGTGCTAACTTGTTAAGGATGTCAAGGAATTTGATATTAAAGTACTGGACTGCAGAATCTAGCTGGAGATTTTTTTAGTGGAGACCAGTCACATTGTAGTAGTAGTAGTAGTAGTTAGAATATATCAGTTGAAAATATTTTTGTTGTTGTTGCAAATTAGTTTGTAGTAGGGATATTTAGTGAGGCTTAGTCTATGTCTGAGTGGATAGGTGGGGAGATGGTCACTGAGACTATCTAGGAGGCAGCCAGAATCATAGATCATTGAGGGCTTGTTTGTTAGGGTCCAATCAAGTTTGGACTCCCTTTGGCTGTGTTTGTCTATTCTTGTTGGTGAGTGTACAGTTTGTGTGAAGCCATGCAGGTTTATGAAGGTGGAGGGGCAGTTGGAGCTGCATGTGAGCCAGTCTAGATTGATGTCCCCGTTATGATAATTTCTTGGCTGAAGTGGTGGATGCCCAGTGAAGGAGGTTTTCTGTAGTTGATGGGTCATTACCAGCGGGGATGTATATGGCTACTATGATGACGTATTTGTTGGGGTTAATTTCGAGTTTTGAAATCAGTAGTTCTGTGTTGAGACCTGGTGGAAGTAGGTCTAGGCAAGATTGTTTTAATGTATTTTATAGCTATGCTGGCTCCCCGTTTTTGTAGTCTCTTGAGTCGGTGGATGTTGTAACCTTATGTCAGAATTTTGTTATCTTTTATATGGGGTTTTAGCCAGGTTTCTGTTAGGATTGCTATGTCAGGTTCATAGAGGGAAATGGGTTGTATGGAACTCATGTGTTTTGTTTGAGATACTTCTCATGTTTATGTTGATGAGTCATTGGTGTGAAGTACTTCATTGTAGCTTAGTTATGGGGTTGGGGGATTGTTATGTGGGGTTTGAGGCATTTGTTGTGGGGGTTTGGGCCCTGGGTTTGGGTGTATGTCATCACTTTGCTTTAGTTGTGTTACTTTATGTTGGTGTTGGTGCGGAAGTTTGGGTGTGTGTGTTGAGTTTTTTTGTAAGTGTAGAGATGTAAATGGTTGTACATATCTTATATGTGAATAGCTGTGTAATGGTTGTCTTAAAGAGTTGTGGTGATACGAAAATGTTTTGTATAGTATTTGTGTGGTGAGATGAGATTTAGATAGGTAGGTGGATGTTGAGTTGTTATCCTCTCATAGTTGGTAGAATAGTAGCCTATTGTGAGTAATATCAGTATGATTCAGTTTGTAAATGACATTTTTAAATAGCTTAAGATAGTGGTAGGTATGGAGTTGTGGGTTATTACTGCTAATGTGGTATAGTAATGGTAATGGTACTTAGGGTAAGTTAGGCTTTTAAGGGGGGGTGTTAGTTGTACGTGGTGTAGATTGTATCTTGAATAGGCGTATGAAGAAGGAGGAGTTATAGTGACTGAGCTGTGGTGGTGGGGTAATGGAGGATATGATGTAATCGTATTGTGATTAGTTATTTTAGTGTTTCGGTGTGGCTTGTGTGTAAAAGGTTGGGGGTGGGATTTGGGGGTAGGGGAGCAGAGTGAGCCCGAGCATAGAGAGGGCAAACGGAGCAGGCTGGACCAGAATTCGTGCCAGACTGGAAAAAACAATCAGTGAGTTGTAAATAATGGTAAAGAGAAACTACCATTATGTTTATAGAATGGGAAAGACTAGCCAGAAAAGAGGTGGTAATATATATATATATATATATATATATATATATATATATATATATATATATATATACATATAAAGGGGCTAACTTCAAGTAAGGAGTAACAAAGTAGTGATCAGGTATGAAGGTGTGCGATTAAATTGAGGGATAGAAGGGACAGCAAATGTTGGAGGTATGACAGCCAAGAAAGAGGTAGCTGGGAACATATTTTTTGGAAGTATAATGGGCTAGCAGACTTTAGGGATTCCCTGCAGACCACTTGTCAGAGATGCTGGGTGAGCAGTTTGGATAGACAAGGGAGATTTTTTTTGAGCTGTGATACATAATCGGAATTGCTAGACATAGTAAAGCCCTGCTGAGTTTAATTATGGTGGCTGCAAAAAGGCAATTAGTAGAAAATGGAAATCAAAGTTTAGACCAACTTTACTAGAAGTAGTGAATATAGTAACAGAGGTAAAACAACTGGAATTGGGATATTTAGAAAAGGGAAGGAGCAAACTACATAGGAAAACATGGAAATTGTGGAAATAGTGTATGCAGAGCAGGAACGAGGTTTAAGAGGCAGGATTTGAATGAGCGATATAATGCTTAACTGACAATGGCTGGATAGATTATAAGCGATGTGTAATGTTTGCAACTACAGTTGTTTCAGTGGTGTCTATGATATATAATGTTTGCAACTAAAGTGGTGTATGTGATAATTTATTGACTATGTTTATTGAAAACAAAAATGGAGTGATAGAAGAATAACTAAGATGAGACTGGGGAGGCTAGAAGGGGGAAGAAGATCAGCTGGAGGTTTGGTCCATTGATGTGCTAGTAACTTTACACACACAGATTAGTTACAGGAATGTGGGTAAAATTAACTTACATTGACATTGGACGAAGTTTAGGTAAGTATAGGAGGTGTAATTAGCTTTGGACGGGCAGAGGTTAGATCTGCAGTTTTGAACTGGTCAACGTTACTGCATTGACATTGGATGAAGAAATGATGACTGTTTAGGTGAGTAGAGGCGTAAGTAGCTTCAGACTAGGCAGAGGTGAGACCTGCACTGTTGAACTGACCGGCTTTACTGGTTGTAATAACTAGCAGCTGTTTGGAATGCATCTCCTTAACTCTCTTTTTGGTAACCATTGAAGTAATCTTCTCAAAAACCTATCCAGCATGCATATAAGAAAGCATGGCCATCACCCCCCAACACATAACTCAAAAGGACCATTTCCCCCCCTTTCACAATACCAACACAGCTCATTCTTCAAAAATAGTAACATAAAGGGACTGCACTAAACAGCATTATACACTAGATACAATGGTATAACAGGTAGGTCATGAAAGCGAGACAAAGCGGTTTAAGAAGACATCAGCTATCAAATTTGGAATGTTTTGGATGCTACAATGTGTTCTGTTTTTGTTAATACTTTTTCTAAACTGTTACGTTGTCATTGAAAGATCGTTCACATCAAACACCATGTTCAAACATGCAAGGGTGATGGAACCATAGGGAGAGACCCCCCCCCCACACACACAAACACATTTTCCTACAGACTCATGGAGTGTGCCATCGACTAAGTTGTTGACTAAAAAAAAAAACAATTATTCAGCTGCAGTAGCAGAAAATAATTAAAGCAAGCTTGTTTCTTTATTTTCTGCTACTGTAGTTACGACTGGAAAGAGAGAAAAAATAAATAAATAAAGAACCGTGCACTCGGTAGCAAATTATAATAGGAGCAATGGGGCCCATGTCCAACCACCGATTATATTACCCATTTACAAAATGCATTTGTTTTAAAATGTATTTGCCATTTTTGCTGAGCCAAAAGAAGAAGTAAGCAGTATAATAAGAGTTGTCATGTACTGCTTATCAGGAGATATGTTTCTTTGATAAGGAGATCCAGATGGCATTGCTTTGACATGTGGAGTTCAGGTACAGAATAGGTAACACAAATTGTTGGTTATTTATTTATTTAACATTTGTTTACCAGAAAAGTCCAACTTGGAACAAAGCCAATTTCAGCAGAGGCCTGGGGAGAAATGCTCCAAACACATATTTTTGTAACATGGGAGGAAACCAGAGCACCCGGAGGAAACCCACACGAATGCAGGGAGGGCATGCAGACTCCGTACAGAAGCCACCCCAGCCAAGAATCAAACTGGAGAACCTCTTGCTGTGAGGTGACAACACTACCGCTGTACCACTGCACCATCCATGATGAGCAAACAATTTCTTCTGCTATGCCATGAGTCTGTGACTGGTATGCAGAAATTAAATAGTCTTAATAACGATGTTAAGTAGGATATGTGTATCTGTATTGCAACCAAAAAAATGATTACCCTTGTGTGCCCTTGTTGTTGTTCTGTCTTTTGGCTTTTCTCGTTTAGGGGTCGTCACAGCGGAACTCCGGTCCGCTAATGATTGGCAGTTGATTTTTACATATCGAGTTGCCAGCTCTGCCGCACAACCTTCAACAAAGGTACGCCCATTCACGCATGTCTCCACGGAGAAGATGCTCTAGCTGAGAATCAAACCGGACAGCGTCTTACTGTGAGGATTATTAAAGTTAAAAAAATAATGTCCTTGTGTGTCTGTATTACAGTGCAAACTTTGCAATACATATAGTGCTGTGAAGTATCATTACTTCCCCTGATTTTGCAGAACATCCTTGATTCTGTCCCTCTGATATTTTGCATTGTGTTGCATTTTCTTTGTGGATGTTATAGTGAAGTTTTTTTCAGTACTTTGAGTACAATAATGACCTGAGATACTTATTTACTAAGGTGCCAACACATGAGGAGTAAAAGTCCTGTTTCTCTCTCCTGAATACAAAAAGCTTTCTGTCACTGGATTTATAATCCCACCCCCACCCCATTAGACTTGAGTGCATTAAGACAACAGAACTTCCTATGTGTCTTTAGAACTGGAACCCCCATCTTAAGTACATTTTGTAGCTGATATTCATGGTATAGTATTCTGAAGAAATTGCTGTAATTCTTTGGTTACAGAGGAATGGTCCTTTATTGCTATGTACCACTGAAGCTGAAGGACCACTAGTAGCAGTTAGATACTCTGATTATGCAATTTGTTTCATAAAAAAATATACATTTTATTTTTTTTAACCTACAGTATTTATCTCAGTCACACCATTGGTGTGTTCTTGTGAAATAAAATGCAAAAATAATACTGTTTTCTAGGGGAAAGGTAATATTTTCAGTCATTTTAATGTTTTTAAACACTGCTATTAAAATATCACTTAAGACACAGGCACGCATACATTAATAGGAAAAAAACATATTAACATTTTTACGTTTGTGCACATTATACATTGCTTGTTTTCTTTCTTTATAACAAATGTGTCAGTTCATTTTTACAGAAATCATTCAATTCTTGCCTTTCCCTTTAACCTAACTCCTCCTCCTGAACATTATTCTGTATGTATTGTTCCCACAATTACCATTTATTTCTATGTTAATCTGCTCCTTTTTATAAAGGTCCTGCTTCCAGCTCTATAACCTCTTTTACAATATTCAGTACTTCAAAGACGGTTTAGATTTTCATTTCCATTTTTTAGTAATTTTATTTTTTTTGGCAGCCAACAGAGTTAAACATGTTATGTATAGACCAGTGTCTTTCAACCACCGGTCCATGGACTGGGTCTGGTCTGTCAGAAATCTCCTGTCGCTCCATGAACACTAGTGCCCATTGGCTGGGAGAGGCCTTTGCTGGCTGAGTGAGGAGCTGCTGGCCTGGAGACTTATTTTGTAACCAAGAAAAAAACTATTTTTTTTTGTTTGTTTTTTAGGGTGTTCTTCTTTAAGAAGAGCGCTGTTTGCATCTGGTCGCACAGACGCGACAGGTGTGAGCGACCTGTTTTCTTCTGCATTTGTGCAACCTGCTGTTTACGTCTTCGTCTTCCGCATGCGCAGAATTTGAATACCAGAAGACGTTTGAAATGCAGACCACAGATGGACAAGTGAGAGAGGTGTGTGTGTGTGTGTGTGTGTGTGTGTGTGTGTGTGTGTGTGTGTGTGTGTAAGAAGTAGGTAGGTAGAGGTGTGTGTTTATGTAAAAAGAGGGAGGGAGGTGTCTCTCAATTGTCCAGATTTTCAGAGAATTTCCAGATTTTTGCCTCATATTTTTAGTATGTTACTCGTAAAATTTGTTTTTTTTTTTTTTTTTGTGGCAAATCCATGACAACAGACTTTACTAAATAATGACAGGCATTTGAGTTTCAGACTTCATATCCTTAAGAAAATTCACAGTAACACAGCACCTTATATTCTAGCATTTTATAAGTTTGTGAGAGTGATATTTAAAGTTTGTCCCTATTTTTGGGGGCTTTGTCCCACCATTATTGTTGTCTTTGCCCCAATTTTTTGTGTTAACTGGTTGAAAGGTATGACACATATCCCTACCCATAGCTGTCAATTAAAAAAGGACAAATCCCAATAGATTCATGGACAAATCCAGAAATAATCAGGGACACTTTTCATATATTAGTGTTATTAACTTGAAACATTAACAAAATAACAGAACATGAGTGAATATGCATTTTTCTAAAGTAAAAGAAGCCTGTAACTCTAATTATTAAGTATAATTCATAAGCTTTTTTTCAAAAGTCACCACTTTTAGGTGGGATTAAGAGGGACAGAGCTAAAATTTCAGTCAAAATCAGAGATGTTCCTGAAAATCAGGGACAGTTGAGGTGTGTTTGTGTGTGTGTGTGTGTGTGTGTGTGTGTGTGTGTGTGTGAGAGGTAGTTAGGTAGCATACCTCTCAAGTGTCCAGACTTTTGCCGAATGTCCAGATTTTTGCCCCATATTTTTAGTCTGTTACTCATAAAAATGACAGATTTATTTCAGACTTCATAACCTTTGGCATACAATGCTCAAACCGGATGGCTCAACCCTTGGGGGTGAGTAATCAGATCTGGAAGAGGGTCCAGAATCCATGGCGATATACAAGGTTAGGCAGAATCCAAAGTTCAGCAATTGTCATGTCTAGTACTCTGGCACAGGCTTTCTCGGGTGTGTTCCCTCTACAAGTAATACACCCTATGGCATCCTTTCTTAAAGATAGAGACCATCAATCCTATTTTGTCAGAAAAACTGTTGTCTGCACCACTGAATACGCAACCCTGTTCACTGCCATCAGTGTCTCTTTTTTAGGTTTTATATACAGCTACTGCCTTATCACCAAAGAGGCCTGTGACCATCAATGACTTCAGCTACTGTGATGGACCTCAGTTAGTGCTAGGAAGACCTGTTCACCACAATAAGGAACCTACAATCTTCTCAGTTTTTAATACACTGAACATTTTAAAATGTTTAAGCAATGTTTTTTTATTGCTGTATAATGATCAAAGTTTGTTAGTAGGTTATTTTTACATTGGGTGATATTTGTAGTGAGTGACTTAAAGAATGTGTTTCTACTTTTCCACCTTAATGATTTAATGGCTTAAAGGTTTACTTATTTATCTATTAAATATGTTAATTTGAAGGTCAGGTGACTGACATTCTAATACTTAAGGAATATAACAGAGTATGTCTGTATCTTGATAAAGCTCAGTATTAACTGAGCGAAAGCGCTTGATTTATTTTGTTTGTTTGGAATTAAACGTTCAGTTTTTTACTATCGCCTTGGTTTCTGGTCCCTGTGTTGGACTGTGTTTTACTATCTACTCAGTGGTACTTTACACTCCTCCATCCTGTCTCAACAGCTAAGGTTTTGAACATGGTCAGTTCTGCCTCATGTTCCTGGTCTCAAAAGTAATATTGTCCCGACTCCCAGGGATATCAATTCAACTTCTCACACACTGAAGAACTCTCCAAATGCTCCCAAAAGACTGACTGCTAATTCAGGTTAAATAGGCTCATCCAACTGACATTCTGTCTTGTTAGTTTAAGACATAACTAAGTAGTGACTGTTTGACAACCAAACTCTTTCTCTGCACTTGACAATCCAGAAAATACGACCTCAGTTTTGACGAAACAGTCACTGGCTCACGGTTCTCTGGTACTATATACAGTTTTGAGTTCAGTCATATTTGCAGAGGTGACAGAAGCTGAACTGCTAAAGACGTGTGGGGGAGGGGGGCAGACGGCAAGAGGGCACTGCGCTTAATGTTAAAAAGGACAAATATTTATTTTGGTATCTGTTATGAAAGAAGAAACAGACAACAGAATCTGAAAGATATGCATGCCTGTCAAGGCATGTAGACTATGTGTATTTTGTTATAAAGTTAAAATGACAGAGTTTGCATTGGTATTTTTGTACCCCAAGCAGACTTCAAAGAATGTTTCCTCAAGTAGACAGCAAATGTCGGAGGTGTGATGGGGAAGAAAAGGGTAATTAGGAACATGTTTTTGAGAGTGTAATGAGTTGGCAGACTTAAAAATTTCCATACAAAGTACTCTGTCAAAAATATTGGAGAAACAAATCGCTGTAACTAAAGAAATAATTATTTTATTTATTTATTCAGTTTGATTACCGGGGAGGTCCACTGGGCTGGGGAGCCCATTTTCAGTGGAGGCCTGGGGAGAAAAGCTCCACCGAAAGTTTATTAGATACACGTTTTTCAATCCTAGTAAAAAATACATAGTAAAAAAATACATAAAAATACAAACAATATGGTTACTTTGAGATGGGAATCCAAATATACAAAAAACGAAGCACCAACCGTCTTATGATAAACAATTTATCAACACAATAAAAACAGTAAAATGCAGTGCAAAGCTTTCGAGTATAATAACTCTTTGTCAATGCAATAATAAAACCATTCAGTTCAGTACTTAAATAACTCCAGCCAGCCAATCAATAATAAAGACAGTGTAAGTGTAAAATTAACTCTTTAGTATCTAGGCATTCTAAATAAAACCAAAATAGGGCTTAACTTCTAAATACAAGTGTGTTTTATTTTCAGTACAGCTTTAATACTATTAATTTTGTTGAGACCGGGTGGCATATCAGCTCTAAAAAATGTATCCACCTGTATTCAGTAGCTTCAGTTTTAGTTACAATGTTCCCTCTTCTTTTATTTAAATACACTCTTTGTAACACTAAATTTAAACATAAGATCACTACCATTATCCAAAATATAAAGTGACATCAAGGAATGATAATTAGTTTTAAGAATAGTAAATCACTGTTTTACAAATGTTTTGTGGATGATGTCATCCTCCTCTGGTCAGGGGATAGTGATGCCCTAAAGATGTTTGTTAAGGAATTACATGACACTACCAGTTTCCTTCAGTTTGACTTCAGTTTTTCATACTAGGAAGTTAACTTCCTTGATGTCACTTTATTTATGGATAATGGCATTTTACATGCTACCATACACAGACAAAAATGTGTAGATGACTAGGTATGTGCACAATAATAGCATGCATCCTCGACATGTAAATAAAGGTGTTATAAACAGTCAGTTATTACATGCAAGTAGACTTAACACAATGGACTGTGGTTTTAAACCCGAAGTTGAATGTATGGCAAAAGATTTTCTCTCCAGAGGGTATAGTACATCTTTAACTAATGAGAACATACAATATGTGAATACAGAACGCGAGAGAACAGCTTGTCCTTATCTTCGAAGGAATACCATTTTAATATAAGGACGAATAATAAGACTTGCCCCCTTTGGTTATGTGATGAAATATAATAGACATACACGACAGATAAAAGATATTAGAGAGGAATTGGGTTATTGGGTTATTCTACAGTCTGATAGTGAAGTAAAAAAAGTTATGGGAGAAAAGCCACAATTTGTACATAAAAGAGAGAAAAATCTTAAACAGCTTCTATGTTATAAATATATGTATTCTAAGCAACAGAGAGTTCAAGTTACTAAGAAAAATACTGTTCCGTGCTATAATTGTATTTACTGCAATTAGGACGTTCAGATTCTACGTCAATATTAATCTATTTCTAGAAGCAAATTATATTTAATACTTTTGCTACCTGTACAAGTGAGAATGTTGTCTATTTTGTGAAGTGTGTGAGTAGTACCAGTTTCTGTATAGGTAAGGCAAACAAAGAAGTTATGTCTTACTATAACATCCCATCTGTGTTGTTCATCTTCTTTCATTCATCACTGATGGGTTCAGTTCCGAGCCTCGGAACTGAGTCGGCCTTATTACCAAGCTCGTTCCAGACAAAAAACTCTCGAGCTAAGTTTCTACCCAGAATGCGCTTCTCCCTGTTACCGCAGATTGGATTTGCTAGAGAAAGAGAAGTAAAGCCGAAGCCACTTCTGCGCAAATAACCCTAGGACACCACTTGGGCCCAAAGCATCCCCGAGGAGCCTTTGGAGGGGGAAGGAGGGTTGGAAGTGATGAATGAAAGAAGATGAACAACGCAGATGGAATGTTATGGTAAGACATAACTTCTTTATCTGATGTTGTTAATTTTCTTTCCATTCATCACTGATGGGACAGGATCGCAAGCTACCTTGAGGTCCATGGGTGTCCCTTATGGAAAAACATTCCTGAGTACCATTGAGCCGAAGGCAGCTGTCCCACTGGAGACCAAGTTCAATTTGTAATGAGGCTTAGCCCAGGTGGCTGCTGCACAGATGTCATCCATGGAAGCTCTGGAATGGAAAGCTACAGATGTTGCCATAGATCTAGTGGAGGAGCTTTAACTTTTGGCATAGGTTCGTTACTGAGGGAGTAGATGAAATGCATGCAGTCCCTTCGCCATTTCAGTAATGTAACCTTAGAAACAGCATCTCCCATTTTGGGCCCAGAAAAGGAAATGAAAAGCTGTTCAGACTTACGGATAGGTTTAGTCCTATCTAGGCAAAATCTCAGTTGCCTATGTGCATCCAAGGAGTGAAGGCAGTACTCTCCTCTATTGGAAAAATTCAGAAAGAACACTGGTAGGTCAATGGTTTGGTTAATGGAGAATTCAGAAACAACTTTGGGAAGGAAGGATGGATTCGTCCGATGTGATACCCTGTCTTTATGGAAGACCAGACAGGAGGGCCTCTTGATACGCAATGTCTGCAGCTCTGAGACCCGTCTGGCAGACGTGATGGCTACCAAGAACAAACATTTACAAGACAAAAACTTTAGGTCACACTTCACAGCAGGTTCAAAAGGTTTTTGAGTCAAAGACTGAAGGACCAAAGTGAGGTTCCATGGTTTCACAGGCTGTCTGATAGGAGGCCTAATAGGAGAGGTTCCCTTGAGGAAGGCCTTGCATAGACGTAAAGAGATAAGAGGGATACCATCTATACCATTGTGGAAATTAGAAATTGCCACTAGTTGTACTCATACAATAGAGGCAGAGACTCCATTATCAAAAAACTTAGCCAAGTATTGAAGTACCGCAGTTACTGGAGCCGAATAACAGTCTAGCATGTTATCCTTAGACCAGATGGAGAACCATTTCCATTTATCCTGATATGGTTTTATGGTGGATGGTTTAAGAGAGGCCAAACTGATGTCTCAAACAGGTGAGGAGAGATTAGCCTGCCTGGCAACTAAAGGAAGTGGAGAAACAAAGCTGTCAGCTTGAGACTGGACAGATTCGGGTGGCTCAACCCTTGTGGGTGAGTAATCAGATCTGGAAGAGGGTCTAGAATCCATGACCATATACTAGGTGAGGCCGAAGGCAGGGGAACCAAACTTGTCAAAGCCAGAATGGAGCTATGAGGATCACCTTGCATCTCAACCAAAGAGCTTTCTGTAGAAGTCATGGAATCAGGGGAATGGGAGGATAGGCGTAAAGTAGTCCCGTGGGCCAGTCATGGACTAGAGCATCCCTCGGGGACACCCCTCCGGGGGAAGAAGGATAAAATAGCTGCTACACTTGTTATTCGAAGGAGAGGTGAAAAGATCGCAGCAAGGCTGGCCCCAGTGGCTGAAGATTTTTGTTAACACTTCGTGACTGAGGGACCACTTGTGAGGGAGGAGGATGCATCTGCTCAGTTTGTCCGCAATTATGTTGGAGCCCCCTGGGATATGCGTTGCTATCAGAAAGTGGTTAGAAGGTATTTCCCACTGCCAAATTCTCATGGCTTCTCGACACGGGATAGGACTTGGTTCCTCCTTGCTTGTTGATATGCCAGGCCACTGACATGTTGTCTGACTGGATTGCAATTGTCCCGGAAGGGAGAGCCGAATGAAAGATCTGCAACGCATACAGCACTGCTCTCAGTTTCAGAACATTGATATGCAGGTGGGCCTCTGAGGTGGACCATGTGCCTTGGACTGTCTTTCGCTGGAAATGCCCCCCCCAATCAGAGGGAAGCATCAGAGGTCACAATGGCTGTGGGCTGAGAGGACCAAAATGGGCAACTCTAAAGTTCTGTGTCTGGCATAATCCACCAAAGGAGGTCTTATTTGCAGGAGTTGGTTATTCGGATTTGGTAGTGAAGGGGGTGATAGTTTGGGAACCATTGACAAAGAAGGAACCACTGCAGGATCCACATATGAAGCTTTGCTAGAGGCACTATTGGGATCAAAGCTGCCATAGAACCTAGGGCCTGAAGAACTTCCCTTGCCAAAACTTTTGTGTGACAGAGTATCACTCAGAGCTGGAGCCTCAAACGCTGGAGTCTGCGGTTTGGGAGTGATACTAGGCGTTGAACACTGCAGCAACGAATTCTATTTGTTGTGTAGGAGTAAGGTCTGATTTCTCCCAATGTGTCATTATGCCCAACAATTTTGCCAGAGAGAGAGTGTACTGCAGTGCTGTTATCAGAAGATGCTTGGTAGGGGCGGTGAGGAGCCAGTCGTGCAAATATGGAAACACCTGGAAACCTTGTAGTCTCAAGTGAGCTGTGACCACTGCTAAGCATTTCTTGAATACTCTGGGGGCCATAGAGTCTCAGAACGGCAGGGCACAAAATTGATAATGACTGGCCCCTAGCCAGAAGCAAAGCAGACTCCTGGAACATTTGTCCATCTTGATGTGGTAATATGCATCCTGGAGATCTGTTGAGCACATCCAATCGCCTTCTCTCAAAAAAGGGAGCATGGACTTAATCGTGACCATCTGGAATTTGGCTTGGGTGACAGACTTGTTTAAGCTGCTGAGATCCCAAATGGGTCTCCAGTCCCCTCTCTTTTTTGGCACTAAAATGAATCATGAGTAAAATCTGGATCTGCGTTGGTCTGGTGGGACTGGTTGGATGACTCTTTTTTGAGACAGCTTTATTATTTCTGAAGCTGCTGCTTCCATTTGACTGGGTGGAACATTGGGGAAACTTCCTTGGAAGATTTGGTTGAAAAGAAAGAGGTTTGGTGTAACCTCTGGTGATGATACTGTGCACTCAACGATCGGTGGTAATAGATTGCCAGGCAGCTTGGTGCAGAGAGAAATGACCCCCGACTGCCTCCAGAGCCAAGCAATTGGGCTGCTCCTCAGAAGCGCTGGTAAGGCTGTCCAGAGGAAGAATCCCTGGAGGCCTTGGTTACAAGGACCCCCTCTGCCTCTGTAGGGGCGTCTTCTGGGATTATTACCCCCTCTGGCCCTGGGGGTATCATCACCATGTGTGGCACGGAAAGGACCGTGATATTTTTTGTGCCACCATTTCCCACTCCTCTGGTTCCTGGAGAAGGTACGTTGAGGATTGGAAAACCATAGGCCTACGGCAGACAGGGTCTTTCCATCTTGCTCACACCTGACTTGTGTGTCCTTCACTTTGGAGCTAAAAAGGGACGATGCTTCAATGGGAGCATTCAAAAAGGAAGACTTGAAGGGGTCCGCGAGGTCACAAATGCCCATCCAGGCATGATGCCTCATGACAATGCCCGAACATGCTGCTCTGGCTGTCCCTTCGGTTGCATGTGAAAGCAACCTCATGGACTAGTTGGACATCGATTCCAGGGTTGCGAGCTGTGAGGCCACTTTGTCCCTGCCCTTATCAGACATCTGTCCTGCGAGTGTCCCAGAGAGTTTGGAGATCAAGTCTCTATGGAGCCTTGTAAAAAGTGCCAAATAGTTCAGGGATCATATAGCAAAGGTCCTGATGCAAAAACTCGCTTCCCAAGTCTGTCCACCGCCCAGGACTCCCTGTTGGATGGGTGGACAGCAGGACTTTCCTCAACCAAGCCCTTTTTCGTGGCCACCGCCACCACTATAGCATCGACTGGTAACCCCTTGAACCATTGTGGGTTCTTCTCGGGAGGGAAAAGAATTTTGTCAGGTCTCTGAGGGATCGCTTCAGTGGAATCGGGGTTCTTCCTTGCACGCTGCATGATGAGCTGGACGAGTTAGCTGGCAGGCGGGGTCACCCAAGAGGTAGAAGGCTGGGCGCAAAAACCCTGCAGGCACACGGACTCCTCAAACGAAGGGTTGGAGGGCTTCCAGTCACCTCTCTGTTGTAGCATTTCCAGGATGTCTCCGAAGGAGACATCATCAGGAGGTGACCATGGGGACACTTCACCATCATCGTAATCCATGTCTTCTATCAAAGACTCCTTGGGTGAGTCCATGTGCCTCCTCTTCTGAGGGGCCTCCTCAGTTGGGGTCTCTGAGGAGGACTTGGAAGAGTGGGTGCCCTGAACAGAGGTATCCTGCGGCTTCTCTGCCCAGTGACCCGGGGATTGGTCTGTGGCAGCTGTAGCTCAGGGGGTGAATACTGGGGTTTCGACATCACAGGATGTGCTTCCAGATGTGAAAGCCCTCTCTATCACATGGAAGGAAGGTCCACCCGAAGAGGGATGGGAGCCTGGAAACGAGAAAGACAACCTCGGAACCAGGGTCACACCCTGCTCTGATGAACCCGCCCCCACGGATGGAGCCTCAAACAGGATAGGCATGGACGAGAATAACGGTACCAAGGATGGAACCAAGGAGAGACATGGCTCCGAACACTGGGCCGAAGCATCTGCCCCCCCCCAATCCCCAGATTGAGGAAGGACTGGTTCTGCAGGAACTGAGGACAAAAGGGATAAATTCAAAGCCAGAGTGATGTGCACTATTGGCTCAGAGGAAATGGGAGGATGTTGGAGCAGAAGGCTTCAGAACTGAAATGGTCGAAGGAGGAGAGTAAGACAGAGTCCATGGAGAAAATGACCCACGTCCCACATAGGGAAGGGCCATTGAAAGTGTGGGTATTCCCCTGGCTACCAACAGCTGGTCCACAAGACGCACCACATCATGTTCCGTCAGGATCCGGATGGGGAGTCAGGAAGATCGATGAATGGGAATATACATCTGGGCCAGAAATGGATCAACAGAAGAGAAGTATCAGGTCTGCCGGCACTGAATTCTCAAGTTTCGAGACTGGGAGTAATGGGGTCTAATCTAGTTTAGTCAGTAAAATGCTCTGTGCCGAAATGGCACTCGGAGCCGAAACGGTCTATTCCAAAAACAAAAGGTATCGAAGGTGTGCCCTGAGCCGAAGTGGCCGCAGGTGCCAAAGTCAAAATAGGCGTGGTAAGGTCTATAATCGGTGCCGGAGGCAGGACCGGTGCCAAAAATGGCGCCTGTGTCGAAGGTTTAGAGATGCTCGGAGCAGAGGAAGATGGAGCCGTAGAGGCAGATTTATGCTCTGAAGACAGCTTTGGGACCTTTAGTATGACAGGCTTACCCTGATCACCCAATGGTGAGGAGGGAACCGAGTGGGACCTCTTTTTGTCCTTAGTGGGAGGGGTTGAGATCTCCATCGCAGAAATGGCCTCTAAAAAGCAAAACTTAAGTAACCCTTTCAGTATCTGTTTATTTTTGCGCTCATTAAGAGTGGTTTGACTAAAACTTTGACAAATGTCACAAGGAGGCTGCAGCAAAAGGTGTGGTACCCCCAAACAGTATACACAGTCATCGTGAGAATAAGTATTAGGTAACTTGCCCTTACATGAAGCACAATGCTTAAAGCCTGAAGTACCTTTCTTATCCGACATCTTGATAGAGAAACACCACAGGCCAACAGTGTAACCAGTCAGAAAGAATAAGCCAAACACTGTTCAAAAAAGTCACAACTGTACCAGTACAGAGATATGAGAAAACAGGAACCTTTTAGTAAAAATCAATCCTAACAGACTACAGGAAAGAGAGGAAAAAATACCAGCTATGGTATTGAAGGAATACCACAAGGGGAAGGGAGGAAAGTCCGTACCAATAATGGTACTAGAAAGATTAAAAACGGTAATAATGGATAGGAAAGAGAAGAATAAGACAAGGTCTGGGGGAAGAAAACAGACTAGAAATATTATTCGCTTTATAAAAAAGGAAGATGGCCAAAGTTTTATACACAAATATCAAACAAAGTTCTACTTAGCTCGGCTGAAACGCGGCTTTACGGCTACATGGCAAACGAGATCTGGGGTAACTGGGAGAAGGGCATTCTGGGTAGAAACTTAGCACGAGAGTGTTTTGGTCGGTGCGAGCTTGGTAATGAGGCCAACTCATTTCGGAGGGCTCAGAACTGAACCCATCAGTGATGAATGGAAAGAAGATTAACAACATCAGATTGTAAATTAAAAGAAAGAAAAGCCTTGCATCTCTCTGAAATATGTAGCGGGATGGAGATTAATGCTTTATGTAAGCATATTTTGGATAATGGTAGTGATCATACGTTTAAATTTAGAGTGCTGCAAAGAGTGTATTTAAATAAAAAAGATGGGGACATTGTAACTAAAACTGAAGCTGCTAAATACAAGTTGTTACATTTTTTTTAGAACTGATATGTGCCACCTGGTCTCAACAAAATGAATAGTATTAAACCTGTACTGAAAATGAAACACTCTTGTATTTAGAATTTTAGATTATAAGCCCCATCTTGGTTTTATTTAGAATGCTTAGATACTAAAGGGCTAATTTTACACTTACACTGCCTTTATTTTGATTGGCTGGCTGGAGTTATTTAAGTACTGAATTGAATGGCTTTATTATTGCATTGAGAAAGAGTTGTTATACTCAAAAGCTTTGCACTGCATTTTATTGTTTTTATTGTGTTAATAAATTGTTTTTAGAAGATGGTCGGTGCCTCGGTTTTTGTATATTTAGATTTTTACTTTTACTGTGAGGCCCGTTTAGCTGCTCACCTTGGTTCATTGTTGTATTTTGAGATGGGACACTAGATTCATATTGTCTAGACCAGTGGATTTCAAACTTTTTACACTTGGGACCGGTGAAAACAGGAGAAATACTTTGGGGACCTACTGTATGAGTACACCTAGCGGCAATTTCTAATTTCCACAATGGTATAGATGGCACCCTCTTATCTCTTTACGTCTGTGCAAGGTCTTCCACAAGGGAACCTCTCATATTAGGCCTCCTATCAAACAGCCTGTGGAACCATGGAACCTCACTTTGGTCCTTCAGTCTTTGACTCAAAAACCTTTTGAACCTGCTGTAAAGTGTGACCTAAAGTTTTTGTCTTGGAAATGTTTGTTCTTGGTAACCATCACGTCTGCCAGATGGGTCTCGGAGCTGCAGGCATTGTGTATCTAGTCTTCCGTAAAGAGAGAGTATCACTTCGGATGAATCCATCCTTCCTTCCCAAAGTTGCTTCTGAATTCTCCATTAACCAAACCATTGACCTACCAGTGTTCTTCCTGAATTTCTCCAATAGAGGAGAGTACTGCCTTTACTCCTTGGATGTACATAGGCAACTGAGATTTTACCTAGCCAGGACTAAACCTACCTGTAAGTCTGAACAGCTTTTCATCTCCTTTTCTGGGCCCAAAGTGGGAGATGCTGTTTCTAAGGTTACATTATCAAAATGGCTAAGGGACTGCATGCACTTCATCTATTCCCTCAGTAACGAACCTATCCCAAAAGTTAAAGCTCCTCCACTAGATGTATGGCAACTTCTGTAGCTTTCCATTCCAGAGCTTCCATGGATGACATCTGTGCAGCAGCTTCTTGGGCTAAGCCTCATACCTTTATTAATCATTACAAATTGGACTTGGCCTCCAGAGGGAGAGCTGCCTTCAGCTCAATGGTACTCAAGAATGTTGTTCCATAAGGGCCACCCGTGGACCTCAAGGTAGCTTGGGATCCTGTCCCATCAGTGATGAATGGAAAGAAGATTAACGCACAAGTTGTTCATCATCTTTTCATTCATCACTTCCCACCCTCCTTCCCCCTCCAAAGGCTCCTGGGGATGCTGTGGGTCCAAGTGGTGTCCTAGGGTATTTGTGGAGAAGTAGCCTCGGATTTACTTCTCTTTCTCTATCAAACTCGATCTGAGGTAACAGGGAGAAGGGCATTCTGGGTAGACACTTAACTCAAGAGTTTTTTTTGTCTGGTGCGAGCTTGGTAATAAGGCCGACTCAGTTTCGAGGGATTGGAACTGAACTCATCAGTGGTGAATGAAAGAAGATGAACAACACAGATGGGATGTTATGGTAAGACATAACTTCTTTGTTTGTCTTGCCTATACAGAAACTGGTACTACTCACACAGTTCACAAAATAGACAACATTCTCACTAGTACAGGTAGCAAAAGTATTAAATATAATTTCCTTCTAGAAATAGGATGTTCAGATTCTACGTCAATATTAATCTATTTGCAGTAAATGCAATTATAGCACAGAACAGTATTTTTCTTAGTAACTTGAACTCTCTGTTGCTTAGAATACATATCTTTATAACATAGAAGCTGTTTAAGATTTTTCTCTCTTTTATGTACAAATTGTGGTTTCTCTCCTATAACTTCCTATAACTTTTTTCCTTTAACTTTTTTACTTCACTGTCAGACAGTAGAATAACCCAATTCCTCTCTGTAATATTTTTTATCTGTCATGTATGTCTATTATATCCCATCACATAACCAAGGGGGCGAGTCTTATTATTCGTCCTTATAGTAAAATGACATTACTTCGAAGATAAGGACAAGCTGTTCTCTTACATTCTGAATTCACATATTGTATGTTCTCATTAATTAAAGACGTACTATACCCCCTGGGGAAAAAATCTTTTGCCATACATTCGGTTTTAAAACCACAGTCCATTGTGTTAAGTCTACTTGCATGTAATAATTGACTGTTTATAACACCTTTATTTACATGTCGAGGATGCATGCTATTGTGCACATACCTAGTCATCTACACATTTTTGTCTGTGGATGGTAGCATGTAAAATGCCATTATTCATAAAGTGACATCAAGAAAGTTAACTTCCTTGTATGAAAAATTTAAGTCAAACTGAAGGAAACTGGTAGTGTCATGGAATTCCTTAAACATCTTTAGGGCATCACTATCCCCTGACCAGAGGAGGATGACATCATCCACAAAACATTTGTAAAACAATGATTTACTATTCTTAAAACTAATTATCATTCCTTGATGTCACATTTTGAATAATGGTAGTGATCTTATGTTTAAATTTAGTGTTACAAAGAGTGTATTTAAATAAAAGAGGAGGGGACATTGTAACTAAAACTGAAGCTGCTGAATACAAGTGGATACATTTTTTAGAGCTGATATGCCACCCGGTCTCAACAAAATTAATAGTATTAAAGCTGTACTGAAAATAAAACACACTTGTATTTAGAAGTTTAGAAGTTAAGCCCTATTTTGGTTTTATTTAGAATGCCTAGATACTAAAGGGTTAATTTTACACTTACATTGTCTTTATTTTGATTGGCTGGCTGGAGTTATTTAAGTACTGAATTGAATGGTTTTATTATTGCATTGACAAAGAGTTATTATACTCAAAAGATTTGCACTGCATTTTACTGTTTTTATTGTGTTGATAAATTGTTTATCATAAGATGGTTGATGCCTCGTTTTTTGTATATTTGGATTCCCATCTCAAAATAATTATTTCCTCTAATATTTTTGACAGAGTACTCTGTATGGAATTTTTAAGTCTTCCAACTCATTACACTCCCAAAACCATGTTCCTAATTACCTCTTTCCTCCCCATCACACCTCCGACATTTGCCGTCTACTTGAGGAAGTCTGCTTGGCGTATAAAAATACCAGTGCAAACTCTGTCATTTTAACTTTATAACAAAATGCACATAGTCTACATGCCTTGACAAGCATACATATCTTTCAGATTCTGTCTGTTTCTTCTTATATAACAGATACCAAAATAAATATTTGTCTTTTTTAACATTAAGCGCAGTGCCCTTTTGCCGTCTGCCCCCCACATCTTTAGCAGATTCAGCTTCTGTCACCTATACAAGCATGAGTGAACTCAAAACTGTATTTAGTACCAGAGAACCATGGGCCAGTGACTGTTTCATCAAAACTGAGATCATATATTCTGGATTGTCAAGTGCAGAGAGAAAGTTTGTTTGTCAAACAGTCACTACTTAGTTATGTCTTAAACTGACCAGACAGAATGTCATCTAGATGAGCCTATTTAACCTGAATTAGCAGTCAGTCTTTTGGGAACATTTGGAGAATTCTTCAATGTGTGAGAAGTTGAATTGATATCCCTGGGACGATATTACTTTTGAGAGCAGGAACATGAGGCAGAACTGACCATGTTCAAGACCTTAGTTGTTCAGACGGGTGTAAGAGGCTGTTTCTGTAGAGTGTTTGGTACCTACTACAGATGTTACTTTAGGACCTGTTGGTGGACACCAGTAGTCAAAACGAGTAGTCTTCTGGCAGTTTATACAGAGGGCTGTCTTGATTGGAAGACCAAGAAGGCTACATGAATTGCTGAAGTGAAAGTGTGGACACACATGGAAGGAGGATAGTGAACCATTTGGCATTTCTGGATGAAAAAGGTGGACCTTAGTCCAGATGTGCCAAGCAAGGATGGAGGAGTGCAAAGTACCACTGAGGAGAGTGTAGGTTCCTTATTGTGGTGAACATGTCTTCCTAGCACTAACTGACATCTCTAGTGACTTTGAGGTTCATCACAGTAGCTGAAGTCATTGGTGGTCACAGGCCTCTTTGGTGATAAGGCAGTAGCTGTATATAAAACCTAAAAAAGAGACCCTGATGGCAGTGAACAGGGTTGCCTTTTCAGTGGTGCAGAGGACAGTTTTTCTGACAAAGTAGGGTTGATGGTCTCTATCTTTAAGAAGGGAAGCCATAGGGTTTATTACCTGTAGAGGGAACACACCCGAGAAAGCCTGTGCCAGAGTACCAGACATGACAATTGATGAACTTTGGATTCAGTAGAAAAGATGAAGATTCTACCCAGGCCATGGAGCAGTGGTCCAACTTTTTTAGTCTTGTACAGTAATGTTGAGCGCTATGGGTGCTTGCTAATCAAGTCTACACTTGTTTTGATGAACTGAAAAGGGCTTGTGATTGCACAGTCCAGCATTTACTGTGGGAGTTCCTGCATGCTGCTAGCCCCTGTATGACTACATTGAGAACTGTATATATGCATTACGTTGAACTTGTCTAGTGGTTGTTGGGCTCCACCAGGAGTATGGTTAGTCCCTACTCTTGTTTGCAGTTTTCATGGAGAAGATATCAGGATGCAGCCTATGATAGAAAGGTATCCACTTTGCAGACCTAGAGGTGGCACTTTTGTTGAGTGCAGATGACAGGTATCTGTTCTAGCCTCATCTGACAGTGGTACCTGCTAAAACTCACAAGTAGTGTGTCACTAAGTGTAGAGGAATGAGAATTGTCACCTCTAAGTTTGAATTTATGGAACCTTCCCTGTAAAGAGTGACTGCTCTCTTTAGGTGGGGTTGAAGGGAGGGGTTAGGAATCCTTAATGGAGGTGTTTAAGTCCCTTTGGCCTCTTGTTCCTGAATGATGGGGAGTACAGGATTGATGGGTGGATTGGGCCATAAAGTAGTCCGTATTTTGACAAAAGAGGAGTTACCTGTCTTAGACAAAAGTCATAGTTTATGTCTTCATTCTTTGTTCTTGTCTAAAGCTGTAGATAGTGAGGACGGAATGAATTAATGTGTTCTAGTGGGAGAAATTAGATTTCTTCTGATAGTAGCCATGCCTACGTCTTGATATAATAAGAAGCTTAGTAATCAAGGAGAGCATTGAGTAGGTTGATAGCTGGATCAGGAGGAGCCAAGTAAGACTGATTAGGATTCTAGTAAGGATATGCTGTGGTTGGCAGCCTTTGGAGATGTTTTGGTCCACCCACTAGGAAGAGGGGAAGAAGCCCTGGGACAGACACAGGACTCCTCAGAACTGTATTTATCATTTGCCATGGGACTACTTGACAACCCAATGTGAGCTGAAATCTGTGGTCATAGAAAGGGAAAACTGAGTTCTCTGTCAGCTGTTAATTCATTCCTCCATCTTGTGTTCTTATCTGATTTTCACGTTCTGTTTTTGACATTTGACTTCCTTCTTTAGTCATCAGTTTATTTGGTATCATATTACATCTCTTTCTGTAGGATTATGCCTCCTTGTTTATTCATTCACAGCATTATAAATGCTGTTAATTTTTTATTATGATAGGGATTTAACCCTTTGCCTTAATTATACAGCATGTTTCTAGAGTATTCCTGATGTTTGTTTATAGCTCACTGGTTTGCAGGCAGGGGTGTAGGTAACCACACTTTTTAAACTGTAACTGTCTAACTGATTTACCTGCAGAATGATTAACTGACCAAGGCCATTGCATATTATTCTACTGCACTTATATTACAGTAACCGACTTGAAGGATGCGGATGTATTTTGCTGACATTTTCTGCTCAGGCTTGTACACACTTGACAATTTGCCTACTTGCAGTTACACACCTAAAACACTTAATCAGTCTTTTAAGCATCTTCTCACATTGGGTTCATATCATTTCTGTCTTCTAAACTTGGAAACTTAAACTTTTAGTTCAACAATTCCAGAGGTGGTGATACTGTCATTGTTCTGTTTGCACCACCAGTGCTTTCTACCATTGTAAGTTGATTTGCTGTTTTCTAAATATCCTGCAATCTTTTATACATTTCTTTTGGTTTTATGAATTGTAGAACACTTTTAAGTGTCATTAGAATTATGTTTCATCTCCTTTATAATACAGGAACGGGAATGCTTTTGTTATTTTGATATAAAGTGAGAAAATGCTGGTTTATCTGGGTTCTCAGACAGTTTTCAGCATTCTCTCTCTCTGTCTCTCACTTTGGAATGTTTTAGTGCTTTTTTGGACAGAATTGACCCCCTGTCCCCCCACCCACCGACACAGTCTGCCTCTGCCCCCTGTTGAGGATTATTAACTCTAGCCCCATGCTTACTCTGGTACCAGGCATTGAATATTGGTGAAATTCCCTGATATTTGTGAGAGGGAGCTTGTACCCATTTTCCAGACACTACCTGAGATGGCTTATAGTTCACACTGGAACTTTAATCATGCTAAGAATGTTTTACTTCTTTTCTTCTCTCCTCCCACTTGTGGATTGTCCCCTGTAATGCAATATGTAGCTGTACTAGTATTGTCTACACTTTTTCCTATATTAACTCCTCATTTTATTTGATAAATTTTAAGCCCCCCCCCCCCAAAGCTTAGGTTAGTCTGTACCGACTGTTTCTCAACCCCAATCTGCAAAATTAGTATCCCCAACGAAGTCTAGGCTGGTCTTTCCCAACCACCCCCCTCCCCACCCTGCAAAAGTAGCACCATCATTTTTATATGCAATAAGAAAGGGAAAAGGAGGAAGTGGAATCATTTGTTATTAGGTAAGCATTCCATCTGCATTGTGGAAGCAACAAAGACTCATAATTTGAGGGCCCTTTGCTATGGGTGTATCATGCAGGTATTTCCTTTTCTGCCAGCTCAGGCAGCTTTTGGAACATTCCACTCCCCTGTGGCATGAGCACTGAAGCCTTTCTCTGAAGCTGAGGGTGCTTGAATATCTTAGAGATGCACCATTCTTTCTAGCTGGTCACACATTTTGTCTTCTCCAAATGAGCATTATCAGAAGTATCCCATGTTTTGTCCCTGCGAAACATAAACTTCTAAATATACCTCTTGTCTGTAGGTTGTGGCTCATGAACATGATGGGAGTTGCCTTTTTTTTTTGGCCTGGAACTGGAGCAGGATTTTAACATCTGACAAACACTATCATGAGCATTGACTCACCAGTATTAATGAAAGAAGTTTAAGGCTTTTGTTGATGTCCAACACCTAGTAATGATGCAGGGAGCCCAGAGAAAAGTTAACCTTTTTCAGAAATGCTAGGCAAGAGCACAAAATGTAATAGGTAAAAGAACTGAGTCCAATTCAGTACTCACACCTAGTTTCTTTTCTAAGTTGACTTTGCCACAATAACCTTTGTAGTCTGTGTCTCAGGATCATCATTCTTTGTCAAGAGGACCTCATGCTGGTGATTGACCTCTGACATTTCAGAAGTTCATTGGAGAAGTGCTACCTCCATCCCCTGTGGCGCAGTTTATGCCCCAAAAGTTCAGGTCCCTGGAATGTGTGTATATCTGAACTTGAGCTCGGAGGATCTAAGTTTTTACATTCACCTGAGACTTTAGCTGCTTATTTTCATGGCTTGAGACTGTTTCCGCACACCCTCCTTGTTTCTTCTTTGGGATCTTAACATTCCCATCACCATTTTGATAGCCTGTCGTTCATATGGCTGAAGCAGCACTCGGGAGTGTAATACGAGTGCTAGGCCATGTGACAGCCTCTCAAAATCTGCAACTGCACAGGACCTTATCCTGGCTCCATGTGTATCAGACACATCACTTTCACTGTTGGGCAACCATTTGTCTTCCAAAGTCTTTTCCTTCCAAGAGGGAGATATGCAAGAGTTGATTAGGGTTGCTCCCCCCCCCTTTGTTTTTCCCCTCAAATGTGCCTTAATGTTTACCTTGTAAGGACAGAGTTGGGTCATTTTTTTAGTTCCCAACTTTTAGCCTGCCATTAAAATGAACATTTATAGTGCCTTGTCTTTCTGCCCCTTGGAAAACAAACCAGTTGCACCCCCCCCCCCCAAAATTCTCTTTAAATCGGGAATCTCAAGGCATATTTATGCGTAATTCAAATTTACAGTGTTGCACCCAGAAACCACTTTATTATTGTTACCATGTATTTCACCTCCTGAATTCTTGCTTTAGGAAGCAATGAAAAATCTGTTCACTTTTCCTGACTCATATAAGCATGATGTAGAAAAGGCATTTGAATAGTGCATCAGCTGCAAAGTTATATATGTATAATCTGTTGCACCCTAGATGTGTTGGCCATAGCTGCAGCCATAGCTCCTTGCCCTCCAACAGCAGCATGACTACGGCTTTTCTTATTCAGTGAGGACCTACACTGGCTGCAGCTACAAAGAACTCCTAATCACCCTTATGAAGTAAACTGACTGTAAGGGAAGCAAAGCTCCCTCTTGTAGAAGCCACTCGAGAGATCATTGAAGGTTTCCAGAAGAGGGACAGAGACTTTCCTACAATAGAGGGGATGTGTAATCCCCCAACATTTTCCAAACCATCTCAGATGTTTAAGAGAAAGAAAGCAAGCAAAACACAGATCCTCTCCTGGTGAAATCAGACATTCTTGCAGTAGTTTAGTTCCTGAATAGACAGATGTGACTTCCTGCTACTCTTGTGGCAGAAAATTGATCCACAGTTTGGAATGGACAAGTAACTGGGTGTATTCTTAGTTGCAGTCCATATTTTAGAATAATTAGATGTTCTAAATAACTTCTTGACTGACAGCTTAAGGCCTCTTTTGCAACTTCAGAGTTATCAGAAGTGTGTTCTGGCAGTCTGTAGTGCTGGGGCCATGGAAGTGTCAGAGAGATGCCAGGAGAGGGGATTGGAGGTAACATTGTCAGATGTGTCACCATTATCTGCATACAGCACAAAGAAGAAAGGGAAGATTAGGGATTGTTAATGACTGCCTGTGACAGTGGGCAGCAAAGGAAGGCTTAGTATTGGTAGGAGGATGGAGGCACACAGACCATGCAGGGGTCAATCTGTATTATGCCATTGCCTAGAGCTTGAAACTAAAGTGAAAGAGTACATGAAGAGTGTCTGAAGCAAAAGGGCAGTAGGTGTTTAGGCAGCAAACAAAGTAAAAAGTTATGCAAAACATAGCAGAGGAGCAAACAAAGGTGACTCAGACTGCAGCTGTGTAGATGTCCTCCTTGTCGCTGTTGCAATATTCATCATAGAAGGGATCTCCTGACAAAGATAGTCCAATGCCTGGTCAGTATACCAAAGGCTTTAGATCTTATGGGTGCCATATGTCACACACATGCTCCCCACGTAGGATGTAGGTCATAAAGATGTACAGACGGAAATACTCTGAACTTCTTTGCTGCCAGTCTGAACACTATTATCAGACGTTAGTCTGAACAGCCTTCTGCTGTGCTGGTTAGCAAGCCATCTGCAGAAAAGTTCCCCATTGGGGTTTCTTCTCTGTTTTTTCCATTTTGTTGTTTACTTGTGTTCATGTCATCCAAGAAGGGAAAATGTCAGTTTGGGAGGCAGACTTCCCATAAAGACCGTCATGGCAACAGTCTTTGTTTTACCTAGATGCTTCCCAATGCAATACTCTATCTGTCAAGGGTTGCTTGTATTCTCTATCCATATACCTCAAGAACCTTCTTCTTAAATTGTTGGCTCAGGGTGCTATGGCAGAATCCTCCTATTGCAAGGGACAACTATCTTCTAAGCAGAAAGCCAAAATGTCTAGACTTGATACTGTTGTTGTTCACCCTCCACCATATGTCTCTCTAGAAGCTAGTGAAAGACCTGAAAACCATCCAGTGCTTGCATCAAATTCCTCTGCTGTGACCCTATTGGAGGCTGGCTTGGATCTGAGTTCTTGCACATCCTTGAAGGCTTTTCAGACATCTACTCTGGACATTGAGGGGTAAACACAGCTGATTATTTCTGAGGGGCTGAGGAGGATTTCTCAAATCTTAGTTCGGAAAGAGATTCCTACTATGCTTATTGAATCCCACCAAGAGACTGAACCACCGAGGGTTGTTAGAGTAGATGTCCATCTTAAGAAAAAACAAAAGACTAAGCATGTTATCCCTTCTTGCTAAAGATCCCCCATGTGAGTGGCAGGATTTTAGCTAAAGCTTGTTTAATGCCTTGATAGCCTTGAAGCCTCCTCAGGGGTTTCATTCCCTGCTCCTCCCTGGTTTTCCACTCCTGTTAAGCGGCCAAGGGATCCAGATACCTCAGATGAGGACTTAGATTCTGGGGAGGAATTTCTAGCATTATCTGTTCAAATTCTTTGTCCTCTTCGCTATGGCTCAGAGGAAGAAGATTATTTGAGCCTGGATTCCCCCATTTTAAGAATTATCCTTTGGGGATACAATTGCTCGATTGATGGGGTACTTTAAGTGGGACTGCTTCCATGGCTCTGATATCCAAAAGAGGTACTATAAGATGATACAAATAGAGTCTTCTAAGCCATCTGCAATTCCTCCTGTTTTGGCAGTTCTGTTGGACACCTTTTCTGCTGCTTCTGTAGCTCCTGGCTTTCAGACCCTGACCCCTAAGAAACTTGATAGATTCTGCAAGGTGCCTGAGGACTGTAAGTTTTTGTTTGTGTCCTCCTTCTGATCCTTATGTGGTTTCAGTCTTGACAGATATGTCTTCTAAAATTTTGCCCCCCCCTCTAAAGCTCTTTCCTTCTATGGATGTAGACCCATGGAATGGTTGGGTAATTACCAAATCCACATGACCAGGTATGTCTTAGCTCTCCTTTCTTAGGTAGCTGAGTTTGTTTGATCTTCCTGATTCTGATGAGAAAGCTTCAGCTCTTTCCCTGCTTGGATCTACTTTCCAGGTTGCTCATCGCTCCATAAAATGCAGTTACTGTGCGGCTAATGCCTCTTCTAGGGCTGCTGCCTTTGGTTTTGTGATGAGGCGTTATTCTTGGCTTCATCTTCAGACTTTGCCTGATGATATTAAAGTCAAAATTTTGGATGCTGCCCTGGATGGTGATAATCTTTTTGGGACAATTACAGCTAACATGTTCAAGTCCCTTGAGAATAAGGGTAAGGCCATGCAGGAACACTGGTATATTTTTGTCTTCCCATTCCCAGATTTCAGAGGAATTACCCTTCTAAATCCACGTTTCTCCATAGGCAGATTTGTCAGCTTTCCAAAGGTAGGAAGGGGTCTAAGCAAATTCCTCCTATTAAGTCCACTGAGACTCCCACATTTCTGAAGTCTTGCTTTACGGGTAAGCCTGTCTCTATTTGACATTTTACCTCCTCTTCCCCTCGGCTTGGTCCCCTTGTCTCTCCACCTTTATCTATCTCTCAAAATTGGCGACATATCATCTCAGATTCTTGGCTGCTATCATTCATCAGGGGTATTTCATGGTATGGAAGTCCCATCCCCCCTTTTTGGGTATTCCTCAAACTCCACCAGACCAACTAGCTCTTTTCCCAGAGCTTTTGTGGTCCCTTTTGGATCAGGGCATCATTCTCCCTGTTCCACCCACTGAGGTGGGAAGGGATTTTTACTTCAGGATATTTTTGGTTCTTCACAAGGAGGGAATTCTGGACCTCTCACTGCACAGCACATTTTCCAGGGTTCCTTCTTTCAGGATGCTGTCTCTTCTGACTTAGTTTCCTGTCCTTCTTCCTCAAGCATTTTTGGTTTCTCTAGATCTCAAGGATGTCTATCTTCATATCCCTAGTCTTCCTCTGTTCAGGAAATTTTTACATTTCTGTATTTCTTTCTCACAATTTCAGTACTCTGCTTTCCCTTTGGCCTTTCTGCTGCCCAGTGGCATTCACCATATGCCTTGCTCCTGTCATTGCATTTTGCAGGCTTCGAGGAATATTCCCATCTAGACAATCTACATATTCAGGTTCCTTCTCCCAGAAGTCTTCTGCAGGATCTCCACTTTACCGGTCTTCTTTTACAAAATCTGGGGTTCACCATCAGTCTCAGATAGTCCATCCTTAAACCCTCCCAAGATTATATTTTTCTCTGTTGCAGGATTCAGACCTTTCTTGTATTGGCTTCTTTTCCTGCTCCCAAGGTTTAGTCTCTGACAACCTTCTTCCAGTCTCTTCTTCTTCTGTCCTCTGTCATGACCAGGGAATTTCTCAGGGTTTTGGGGTTTGTGGCTTCCACCATCCCCATGCTTTCTCTTGCCAGACTCTGTATGAGGAATATACAGTGGTACCTCAAAATGGTATGGCTTCAACATTGCCTCCCCCTGGAGTACCCTGTTCCTTTGCTTCCTTGTCTCCTACTTGAACTCCAATGGTGGATTCGGCAGATTTCTTTTAATGTGGGACTGCCTTTTCAGGGCTCCAGTTCCTATGCAAGAACTTTTCACGGATACCTCAGATCTTGGGTGGGGTGCTTCTTATGGCCCCCTAAAAGTTTATGGCCCCCTAAAAGTTTAGTGTCTCTGGCCTCCTCATCAGAGGTCAGACCATATCAACATAAAAGAAATGACAACTCTGCTTCTGGCTCTTTTGCACTTTCATTCCTTTTTCACACTGGCCCCCTGAAAATCTTCACGGACGATACCTCTGTAATATGGTATATCAACCACACTGGCCCCCTGAAAATCTTCACGGACGATACCTCTGTAATATGGTATATCAACAAGCAGGGGGATATGAGGTCTCATCTCCTGTGCAGATGCAGGCTAGCTCTTCAGACCTGGGGTATAGCTATCAGTAATCGGGTGACTCTTCAGGTGATGTACGTTCCTTCAGAGCACAATCTAGTGGCAGACTGTCTGAGTAGGTGCAGAACACAGGCTCACAGAGATGTTTTTCTGGACATAGTCCATCGGTGGGGTATTTCTCATGTTGATCCTTTTGCTTCCCCTCTGAACAGACAACTTCCTCTCTTCTATTTGAGAGTACCAAGTCCTCTGACTTGAAAAGTGGATGCCCTGTTTTTCACCTGGAAGGGAATGTTTCCGTATGTCTTTCCTCCCCTTCCTCAGTTACATAGAGTTCTGCACATGATCAAGCAGGACTCTCTCAAAATCTTGTTGGTGACTCCATTTTGGCCCAGACAGCTTTGGTTCCCCCTTCTTTTTCATCTGACCAGTTGCAATCACCATAAATTACCTCACTGAGTAGATCTTCTCATGCAAGACAAGGGATCCCTTATTCATCATCACCTGTCCACTCTTCAAGTGACACTGTAGGTAATAGGGTTTTGATCCCCTTTAGGCAACTCTTTTCTGAGGATGTACTTTGGGTTCTGCAGTAGGCCAGGAAGCCCACTACCAGAAAGTCATATATGTCTAAATGAAACAGATTTTCAATTTGGTGCCTTTCTTGACATCAGGATACCTTTTCAGTGGGGGTTCCCTTGTTTCTTTCTTATTTGTGTGATTTGCTCCATGCTGGTTTGTCATAGTCTTCAGTTAAAGCTCACCAGTTAGCAGTTTGTGCTTGTAGTTTCACAAAGGTGGCATTCATATCAGGCCCCTAAGAAAGCCTATTCTTGGAACCTGAATTTTGTACTTGAAAATTTGACTCTGGCTCCTTTTGTACATGTTAGTTAAGCTTCCTTACAACTTTATACTTGGACGACTGTTCTGCTGTTGGGTCTTACTTCTGCCAAGAGTGTCTGAACTTCAGACTCTTATGGCTATCCCTCCTTTTTTTAAATTTTCACTAAGACAGAGCGTCTCTTTGTACAAATCTTTCTTTTTATACCCAAGGTGGTTATTGAGTAGTCAGTCTAATCAATTTCCTTCCTTTTTTACCTTCTCTTCAGCCTGCTAGTGAGAAGGTTCTTCACACCTTGGACTGGCATAGACAGTTCCGATATTATTTGGATAAAATAAAGATTATTTGTAAGTGTGAGAAGCTTTTTGTTTCTTTTCATCCCAGGGATTTGGGTTTAGCTGTTTCCAAGCAAACCATCTCCTCCCGTTTCCTGTTGTTGTTCTTTTCATAGCAAATGTCTTTCTTCATCTGTATAAGGCACATTCTGCTATGGTAGTTTCTTCTTCTGGTGCCTTTTTCAAGGGTTTTGACACCAACTCCATCCTTGAGGCTGCTACTTGGAGTTCTGTACATACTTTTACTAAGCATTATAAGTTGGATGTTGTTTCCAAGGCTATTCTACATGGGTTGGTTGAGGGCTGTTCTGTGCCTTCCTCCTCTTCCCTGTCATCTTCTTAGCTCTTGTACTCTCCCTTAGGTGAAGAATACTGCTACAGTGATATGGAAGGACATAGTACAGTTGTGTAAAATCTTACCATAATAACAAATAACCTTCTGTTCACTGTTACAGTATTCAGTCCCCCCCATTATAGCTGTTGCCCCTGTGTTTTGTTTCCCTCCTGGCTGAACGGCCCCAGTTCCTTTTCTTCTGATCTTTTACTTCTGGATATGCATGTTCTTCTTTGAGCCTGGGGCTGTTTTGTTCCTCCTGGGGCAATTTGGTGCTGAGTATTTGCATCCATATGTCACATTATGCCCTACATCCTATGTAGAGAGCATACATGTGACAAATGGTGCGGAGTTATGGTAAAAATTTTACAGAACTGTACTTTTCACCTTTCACAAGAAGTCTGGATAGTAAGGTGGAGGAACAGCAAGCAGTGACATAAGAAAAGAGGTTGGACACTGCTAGCATCACCAAAACATTGGTCAGTAATATGAGGTGGTAAGACATGGAGATGTATTATGTATGAGATCCTTAGGAATGACACAGAAGGAAGACATTTGGGATGGATTTTCAATCTGTAAAGGGAAGCATGAAATGTGAGATCATAAAGAGAAAGAATATCAGTGAAGTGGAGCAAGGGAGCAGTCTGGGTCAGATGCTTGATTAAGTCTCTTGGCAGTTAATATACAGGAAAAGGAGGAGAACTGGAAGATTTGATAGGGTGTGCTGTCCCTCAGGCCCTTCAAGAGAAGAGAATGAGAAACTGGAGCAGAGAATAAGAGTTGGTTAGGTGAAGAATAGTAGCATTTCTATATTGCAGCAATCTGTAGAACAGCATCCAGAATGGCCTAATGAATGGAATGAGCTGTCATTCAAATTTGATCCAGTTTTTTTTTTGATTAGGTTACTGTTGAACTCTGTAGTGGAGTGTTGGTAAATCTAGTTTACCAGGAGGTAAATAAAGCCTTTGACTAAATAGTTGAAGGGGTGACACAAAATGTTCTGGAGAGAGGAATAATGTCAAAAATTAGGAAACTGTTACTGATTAATGAAATATCACAAGGATGTCTCATTGGTTAAGTAATAGTCACTGTTTTTTTTTCTCAGGGAAACAGAGAACAGGGTCAACTTCTTTGTTGATATAAAAGTTGGGGTAATTGAAGTGAAGAATCTAGCAAAGTAAGTGGACAAGCTTAACAAGTTGCCAGAAAGCTGGCACTCAAGGTTCATTACCAGCAACTGCAAAGGACTGCACTAAGGCTGCAGTAACCCTGATGTTAAGGATCAGCTGGGGGAGTGGAACTGATGGCAACAGAGTAAGGAAAAGATTTGGTGGTATTGATCACATTTGGAGTGGACCCTCAGGAGCAGAGTGACAGAACAGTGGCAGCAGAAAACATAATGCTGGAAATCCTCAGGGGGCACAGTCCAGAAGCAAAGAGGCAATGCTTTCTGTCTGCAGGACCTTGGTCAGGCCATATTGTGAGCACTGCACAATTCTGCAGACCATATAAGGAAAAGGATTTTAGGCTGCTGGAGGAACTCCACAGGAAAGCAACCAAAAAGTCCATGTGATGGAGAGGAAAGAATATAACCAATGCCAAAAATGAGGTACAGCCCCTCTCCCTTAAGACAAGAGGAAATGAAGTGGAGACAAGATATTTTTGTGTAAGATCAAGTGAAAGAGACGTAAAGGGGTCATTCTGAAAACAGAGGAAGAAGGCAGCATTGGTAACATGTTGTAAGTTGGAGTAACAGCGTCTGACTGCTCCCTGGATCTATGCACGTCCTTTTTCATAGAGAAGGTTGTGGATCCATGGAGTATGAGAATGGGAATCCACTGAGGTATTCAAGAGGGCTAGAGAGGTGGAAAGAGGATAAGAGGGAATGTAGGGATGGTCAAATTTAAAATGCATTTAAAGGCCAACTGGTACCTTGTCTCCTTCTGCTGTCAGCAGATGTAGTAAAATATAAGGGTAGTATTTAGAATGTTGACATCATCTTCCAGAAAATCCATTTGGACTCAGGATTTGCTTCCCCAACAGAAGAGAAGTGACTGGTGGACTCTTTTGAGGGAATGATCCCTTATGCATTTTCCCCAGGCCCCTTAATCAGTTGCCTGCTGGTGAAATTCAGCACAGAAAGGCTAGAGCTCATCCTCTTCACTGTTTGTTGTCTCAGAACAGACTGGTTTCTGGCATTTTGAGTCTTTGCTTCTGCAGAAACTGTTATGATCATTGCACTAGAGACTCTGGTACTGTAACAAGGCATTTGAAAGCATAACTACTCCAGTAGTTCCTGATATTTTACTGGACCTCCTTGGGGAAATCGTGGAGCAAGGAAGCTCCCTACTTTGGCAGTTCCAAGCTGAAAATTTTCTCAGTCTGGACCAATAGATGCCTCTTATCATTTTGTAAATGTCAGTATTTTCCTGGTCTGTATTAAGTATTTGTTTGCTCTCTTTGTCAGTTACTTCACCAGTATGCTACAGCTCATCCACCACCAGGTATCTTTCTGTGACATCTCTTTAGTCTGTCATGATATAGTGGCAGCAGAACTCTGGAAAAGCCACGTCTTGATTCATTAAAAGTGCTTTGTGTAATTCACTGTTGCAGTAATCACTTTTGATACAATTCTTTCAAGATGTGATGTATTGTTGTTGTGTCATTAATCCATTAGTGTGGCGTGGCTTCCAGAGTACAGATGAATACCCTGTTGGGGAAGCTGTCATATTTCTTTCTTGTTTTTTATGTAATCGTCCAAGTACACGTTATCCTTTGCATCACCTGTAGAGGATGTGTCATTAGGGGAAATCATAAAATGAGAGACCCAAATGGGAGGCAAAGGAATTTTCCATGGTCAAGATAAGGTACAGGAATTTTTTTGGCTTGCTTAAACAGAAGCCATTAACCATTTCTCCAGTCATGGAAGCCTTGCAGGATGCTTGTGGTTATTCCCATTTGCCCGCTCCTTGGAAGGAAATAGAACTGTTTTAAAGGGTCAGTGATTCCTACAAGTCCCTTTTATTAAAAAAAAAAACTTTGGTGGGTCCAGCTGTGGTCCACATGAATTCATCCAAGAAAACTGCTGTGGTTCCTAACATGACTACACTTCCCTGTGATAGAGAGAGCAGACTTGTTGACAGATTCGTGAAGAAACCATGCACCTCTTCAACCCTGGCCTTCAGGACTCTTAATTGCCAGACCCATATGCTAGAACGCTAGGTGTCAGTCTTGAACCAGCTAAAGGAGAAGGCTGAGGGAATAGAAGACAATGACCTTTAAAGGAAAGTGCTTGACATATACAGCCATAGTGCCTGTGTTGCTAAGTACTCTGTTAAATATGATTTTGATGCTGTGGATGCATCATTTAGGACATTAGGGCAAAGCAGCTGTGGTGTCAGTATGATGAGACATGCCTGAAGGAAAACAGCCTCTGCCAGGCCATGTAAAAGCAGACATTCTTAATACCACCTGGATAAGGAGCTTTGAGCTTCATCCTGTAGGGAAGGTTAGAAGAGAAAAAAGACAAATTATGCAGTTGCCAAACAGCTTTTTCATTCCTCAGCTCCTGGATATAGTCAAAACTGCCCCACAAAGAACTGGACAGCCAACCCAATGCAAGACATTGGGAAGCAACCAAAAGATTAGAAAGGCTAGTGCAATAAGTAATGGCATGCAGACTATACTGGGGATCCTGGAGCCCTCAGGGCCAGTACTCTAAAAAGGAACATGACTCATTCAAACTCATCCCTCTTATCCTTTCCTCAAATGCCATCCCTACCCACCACATCTTTAATTTCCCATTTTACAGCAAAAGATAGGGGGACACTTGGACCTGTTTGGGGAGCAATAGGAGGCCATCACAAATGGATGCTTCAAATCCTAATAAAAGGGTACAGACTTCATTTCCTAAATGAACCAAATTTCTCTGGTATCTGTTCAGTCCCCAGGGTCCAAGCAAACCTGATCTTCACCTGCTGCAAGAACTCTTGTCACAAAGAGCCATAGAGAGTGTACTGTGAGGAGAAGAAGGCACATGTTTCTACTCCAGACTATTCATAGTTCCAAAAATAAAAGGAACATAGCAGACTAGCTTGGATTTCTCAAGATTAAACAAATATCTAAAACTCCCAAAATTTAAACTGTTAACATTGCAAAACTTTGTACCTCCACTCTTCTTGTAAGCATACTTGATCATTCTATCTAAAGGATGCTTACTGTGACATACTCATAGCCAGGCTGAGCAGATTTTTCCTGAGATCTGAAGCAGGGGGTTGGTTTCAGTTGCCAGTTTACCTTCTTTCCCTTTGGTTTGTCTGCTGGACTCAGTGTGTTTACAAGGTGCCTGGCTCTAGTGATTGTGTACTGTAAAATAATGGACATTTATATCTACCAGTATCTGGATGACTACCTCTTCAGGCAGTCTTCCCAGAGAAGATACAGAAGGCACTACAATATACACTGACTTCTGTACAATCATTGGGTCTGTCTCTATAAACCTACTGAAATTTCATCTAGTATCCAGGAGATGAATCCTGTTTCTGGAGGCAGTGTTGCATACATAGCAACAAAGGGCATAAAAGAGATAGTAGTCATTATTCTAATCATGAAGATATTCAAGTCTATTTTGCCACTCCCACCCCCGGGCAGAATGACCATCTACAGATGATCAACAGCCACAGAATGCAAATATTGGAGCATTCAACCATTTTTAGGGGGCTTAGAGAGGAGATTGAACCATCCTCACCTAACCAGTGAGATTTTTTGTATACTTTTTTTCCCCTAAAGGAGGGGTATGCAGTGACACAAGCCCATGGACACTTCTGCTCATACCATGTTGGCATCTACCTTTCCCTATGTGCATGTGTGCTTGCAAGACACTACTGCTGCTCTCCAGACTTCGCTAGAGGCCCCCACCAGAGATCATTGGCCAATAAGCCTACCTCCTAGCCAGTTCTCCAGGTTCCCTGGACACTAGTTGGTCTCAGTTCATCAGTGTCACAAGTGGAAACTCTACCCCTACATGAATGGGCTGACTCATGCAAGTCTAATTTGCAGCATGGGATTTTAGTACATCCTGGCAGACAACATCACCACAAGGATGTGCTAAATCATCAAGTAGGGAAGAATCCATTCATATTCCTACCTTCTCTGTAGATTAGCAGTGCAAGCATGGATGGCACAGGAGTCAAGACTGATCCTCAGAATCTCTTATATCCCGTATATATACCTTCTCCATAACTTGGCCATGTCTGTTTCTTTGAGTTTCCTACAGTGCCCTTAATATCTAGATCTTTGGTTCTCCCTTCTGTTGAGCTTGGTAAAGACAGAACTGATCCTGTTGTCTCAGAGTGTTGACCTCATGACACAGAACAAAGGATCACATACAAATCCCAACCTGAGGACGCAAAGGTTCATAGCTTGGATTTCTTGGCTCTCACCCCACTTTAGACATAGTTTTTTGTACAGGATGTGCCTTCAGTTTTTTTTTCTCTCAAATATTTTTTTTATTTTCAATTAAAACAACATTTACATAATATTTTTAAATATCATTTTAAACAACTGTATACAATATTTACAATAGCCTGACTTTCAATTATATACACTGTATGTTATTAAATATAGAATTAACAGATCAGTTATCAGAGATACAATATTGATTATTGCAGTGTGTCCAACAAAGATATAACTTTCATCCAAGGATTATTTACCAATGGCCTGGGATAGATTTGTAGTTCTTTGATTTTTATTTCCATCAGTGCAGTTGTCTTCAGTAAAGTGTAGAATTCTTCCAAGGTCGGGGGTATAATTTGAATTCCACCTTCTGGTTACACATTTCCTAGATGTAGCAAGTATTGTCCATAACAAATACATATTTGTCTTATTCAGGTAGGGACCTTCATTTACATTTAGTGTTATCAATACTTTAGTTAAGGTAAAGGATTCATTAAATAAAGCTTGTAAAAATGATTGATTCCATTCCAATATGATTTAATTTTATTACATTCATAAAAAATATGAATCCAGTCTGCTTTATTTGACTTTTCACACCTCCAGCAAAAACCATTTTAGTAGTACAGATCTTTTTAATTCTATCTGGTGTTAAAAATGCTCTATGTAAGTATTTCCAGTTAAATATTTTCCAGTACTGTGTGTTAGAGGTGTAATTAACTGATAGTAAGATGTTACTTTTAATTTCTTCTGTTAACTGCAATGACTGACCTTTTGTTAAGCACTGCTAGTATGATGGTTTGGGAATTGTTTTATATGTTAACTATTTATATAGATTTGAAATGGAATTTTTCTTTTCACAACTATTATATATAAATTCATACAGAAAACTTATTAGATTTGGAATATCTTTAAATGAGGAATTATTAATCAATCTGCATAAATCTTAAGTGTACATTAGAATGCTTTGTAAGGTTAACCAGCCCTGTGTTGGAAGAGTTTTTATCATATGTATATCTAAAACATTTAATTTATTTACACATTGAAACCAGCATAAGAATCCACTTTGTTCCCAGGAGGTTATTGTTTCCCTATATATTTTGTAAGGAAAGTTCTTTGTGATGGTAAATGGGGTTAAAAGGTCAAACCAAAGTTTTAGATCTATGTTTGCATCGATAAGTTTCCTAAAATAATTGATGTAATGATTAATCAGTGTTGTTTTAGAAGGTTTTGTTATATAGTATACTTATGGATAGTATGTACCAGGATTTGTTTGATTTGTCTACTATTAAAAATGTTTTTAACAGATTAAATTAATTTGTTAATATAGCCGTTGTTAATTCTTTCTAGTTGGCAAAATAATTTGGGTTTATCCAGTCTGTTGTAGTTTTGAGCACAGATGCTTTTATATATGTTTCTGTTTCTGGGAAGTTCAATCCTCCTTGTTTCCAGTGTCTAATGGGATGAGTTAGAGCTACTCTATTCTTTTTGGGATACCAGAAAAATTTTATTAAACATGAGTTTATTTCTTTAAGAATGCGGAATTAACTCTATTGCTAATGCTACATATAGTATTTTTGGCAATAAGACCATTTTTATTAATTGCAATCTGTCTTCAAAAGTTAATATAATTTTGTTCCACTTTTCTATATATATTTATTGTTTCAATAATGTTTTTATAATTTATTAATATTGTTTCATTTATATTTTAGCATAACACTATTCCTAAGTAATTTAGCATAAGTTCTTGTTTTCCTATGATGGATTTATCTGTAACTTGCAAGTCTTTTTTCTTATTTAAAAATAGACATTTTTATTTTGATCTATTAAAGTGCAGACCTGAAATCTTATAAAAGTTCTCCATTACTTCTTCTAGCTCTCCTAATGACTCTCTGGAGTTTGATAGGGTTAATAAAATATCATCAACAAAACGTATTATTTTAGATGTGTACTGGTCATAGACTTCTATTACTTTTATTCTTGGATTATTGCGTATTATTTCTGCAAGTATTTCTATAGCCCAAAGCAAATAAAATAGGAGAAAGGGGCATCCTTGTTTAGTACCTTTCATTATATGGATAGATTCTGAGGTGAAAGTACCTAATTTAATGTAGGCTAAGTTATTAATATATATGTTTTTTAGTAATAAGATGAAGGGAGGAGGAAATTCAAATAATGCTAAAGTTTTAAATAGATATTCCCAGTTGAGGGAATCAAAGGCTTTTTCTATGTCTAATCTGATTACAAGTGTTTCTGTATCTTCTTTATTCACATAATCTGTAAGAGTAAGTATCCTTTTAATATGATCATGTGTGTGCCTGTTATGTAAAACTCCAGTTTGATCATTATTAATTGTCTTTGAAAGTGAGATTTTCATTCTGTTAGCTAGGATTGACATGAGTATTTTGTAATCATTATTCAGTAATGATATAGGTCTGTATGAGGTGCAAAGGTCTGATGGTTTATTATCTTTTAGAATTGGTGTTATGAGAGAATATTTCCATGAGGGTGGTATTTTTGCTTCTGACTGGACTTCTAGCAAAGTTTTATGAAAAAGAGAGATTACTGTTGAAGAGAAGAGTTTGTAAATTTCTGTAATTATACCATCTATCCCTGGAGCTTTGTCAGATTTACTTTCTTTTATCTTGTCAACAATTTCTTTGTAGGATATAGGTTTTTGTAGGTCTAGTTTTAAGTTTTCTGGAATTTTTTTTATATTGATAAGGTTTGTATCTAAGTTTATTTGGTTGGTATCTAAATCTTCTTTTTCGAAGTGTTCCATATAATGGAACCGACATGCTTCAAGGATGTCTCCTATATCTGATACTTTTTTCCCTTTCTTTTCATGATATATACTTCTAATGTTATTTGCTTTAGATGGTATTTTAATTGTTGTAGATAAGTTATGTAGATATCTGGGGGAGGTGGCTAATGAGTTTATTTTTAATTTTTCCAAGGCTAGACAAGTTTTGTTTGTTAGAATTTCATTATATGTTTTATTTAATTCCTCTATTTCTTTTTTGACTTCTGGAAAATTCTGATTTTTTTTTTTTAGATTTTGCTGTCAAGAGTCTGGTTTGCAAGTCTAATGATTCAGATTTCCACTCTCTAACTTTGTTTTTGTACCAGCTAAGGGTCTTACCAAATAAATACACTTTTAATGAGTCCCAAACCATGACTCTACTGATTTCTGTTGTATTATTAATTTCAAGAAATAATTGTAGTTCTGACAACATCCATGGTCTGAATTCTTTAATTTTTGTGATATATGATGGAATTCTAGTTGAAAGGATTAAAGGTTTAAACTCTATTTGGAGCTTCATTATCAGAGAGTCATGATCTGAGAAGGGGCATGGAACTATTGAGAAGTTGAGGATTTTTGTTTGTAAATCTTGAACTATGAATAATTTGTCTATTCTGGTTTGTGTTCCAAATCTATGGTCTTTATGGGAAAATAATAAGGATTTATCATCTTTTACTTTAAAAGTGTCTATTAAATGAAATGAATCAATCCATTTTTTTAAGGATTTTGAAAAAATTGCTATGCGAAAAGACTTCTTGGTGGTTTCAGAAGCTTCTAAGGTACAATTAAAGTCTCCTCCCAGTATAAGATTTCCTTTATAATTGTTGAAAATAAAATCTAGGTGTTTTTTAACCGTTCCTGCTCCAATTCCTGGGAACCAATATAGATTAGCTAAGGTCCATATTCTGTTATTATATTTAATTATAACAAATGTTACTAGACCTTCTTTGTCTTCATATTTATAAATAACATTTGGAGTGATTATGTTTTTCTTCCAGAGAATTGATATTCCTTTTGTCTTTGTTCTATAGGAGGCTTGAGCTAAGACTGTATAGTCCTTAGGGTTCCAAATAAAGCTGTCATTAGTTTTAAAATGTGTTTCCTGGAAAAATAATACTTCTCCCTTATTTAGATTTAAATATTTTAGTAAGTTTGACCTTTTGTTTGCATTATTTAAGCCATTAGTATTTAATGATAAGGATGTTAAATCCATTTCAAGTTATTGTTGGAAGAAACATTTTGCTTCTTTTTTTTATTTTGATTATAGTGGTTATACCATATTCTCTGATAAGATTGGATGTTATTTTTATGTGTGTAAACTTGGGAGTGTAATTTAATATTCTTTCTTCTTTAAATATAAGTAGGGTAAAATTCTAGTCAGGCTTTAAAAAAATACTTCTATAAAACATTAATTCTAAAGTATCAAATACAAGTAAATATGAATTTCCCATTAAACATGGAATGAAAGTCATTCCTAATCCAGTAGATAAAGATAGATCTATTGGATTATCACTCATACCTTTAGCCAACAATATCAGCTGAGCTCCATATGTTAAATTGTTATATGGAGAATTTTCTTAAAAGAGATATGAAATTCTATATTATTCTATTATTGTTCTATAGCATTTTATATATCAGGATGGAATGTTAGTAGTGTAAACTTTTATTATGTTGACTTAGAAAATATCCAATATTTAGTTACCCTTAAGAGATCCCAAGCATGTCAAATATGTCATTTTGGATAAATTAAATGCAACAGAGGAGCATGCACTACATAAGCCAACAACAAATAGATTATTACTAAAATAATTTGACTAAAAGGACTATACAGGAGACAATGAGTGATTACCAATGAAATAAGAATTTACTGTAGGTGTACTGTCTTCCTTTACTTTCCCACTCTTCAGCTCACCAACTTCAACTTACTTTTATGAAAAGACATGGCTTATCAGTGGTATCCTGACTCTGAGTAGAGGCACCCTACATTCTAGTGTGCAGTGCTTTTACATATGTATAGATTTACAAAGCAGAGTCTAAGAATGAACTATGATCACCCTGACAATTCCCACCCTGCATAGGTCACCTCCTGCTTCCAGAATGGGTAATCACATCAGGTCTAGAATGAATGTGAAGGTACCTATATGGTAAGCAAGACTTACCTTAGGTAAGTATTAATCAAATAGTATTTAGAGCATCTTAGAGAGTTCTTGGGGCAGTTAGACGAAAAACAGAGATTTCCCTTCCCTTTCTTTCCCTTGTTTTAAATCAGTACTAATAAAAGAAATTCAGCAAGCATAGGTAAACAGAAATAGCATTTAGTAGTCTGTCTTGTACATGACTCGAAATCCATTAAACAAGTCAGTGACTAACATCACTTTACTAAACATTATAAAGACAAATTAGAAATAATTTCCTAGCTCTTTAAATTTTCTGATAAATCAAAAAGTTAACAATAAGCTATTTTAACTAAAAGTATAAAGCATTTCAATTTTTCCCTGCATGTATGCATTTCTACTTATATTGTAGTGTCAGTAGCTGTCTTTGAAATCTGTACAATACTTCACTTCTTCAAATCATTCCTTTTTCAATTCAGGTTTTGTTTTGTCAAAACGGCAACAATATTTCAAGAGCACAATTAATATTTAGACTGATGGTTCAAATAAATAACTTGTCAGTTACCAATTGAGTTAGTTTAGAATGTGTGGTTAGTGCAAATGTAGCATGTTGCAAAAATAATTTGTATTTTTTCGTGTACTCTAGAGACTGTCATATGCAAGTGACATATATAATGTAGCATATATAGAGCAGATAGCTTATGGGTTCAGGTTGTTAAAGTAAATTATGCTTATTAATCAGGCAGTTTCATTTAAATTCACAAGTACTTTGGGAAAATTTCATTTGAGTTTCCAGGAATATGTAGTCCAATGTGAGTAAGTGAGTCCACTTTTCCTCATAAACATATGTTACAATTCATTAAACTAAGCAGAGTCTTAACATCTGTCTAATAATCATTATAAAGACAAATAATAGTAATTTCCTAGCTCTTCAAACTTTCTGATATTGCAAAATGTTGACGGTAAGCTATTTTAACTGGAAGTCTAAACCATTTCAATACTTCCATGTGAATATACATTTGTACTTTTACTGTAGTGTCAAGAACTGTCTTTGAAATCTATACATTACTTTACTTCTTTCAAGTCATTCATTTTACAGTTCACATTATATTTTGTCAAAATGTCAGTAGCATTTCAAGGGCACATTTAATATTTAAACTGATATTTTAAATGAATAGCTATCAGTTGCCAAGTGAGTTTGTACAGAGTGTGAGGTAACTGCAAAAATAACATGTTGCAAAAAGTAATATGTATCTTTTCATGTGCTCTAGAAACTGTCAGTTTCAAGTAACATATAAAATGTAACTTTTACAGTGCAGACAGCTTGTGGAATCAGCATGTTAAAATGAATAATACTTTTTAATCAAGCAGCTACATTTCAGTGCACATGTAGTTTGGGAACATTTCAGTTATGTTTCCAGGAATATGTAATCCTATGAGGATAAATCATAAAATATATACAAATAGTCCTGTTATGTATTTATTTTACCTTGTTTAGGTTGTTTTTCATTTTAATAACTAAACAACATTACTTTTTCTTATTATTTGGTATCTGTGAGGCTAAATGCACTTCACAGATTCACAGTGTCCTTAGAAACTACAGCAAGTGTTTGCTGTTGCTATGGCAACGCAAATAGAATGTGACAAAAGCTTCACTTCTCTTAACCAACAGTACATTTTTGGAGATATTTTACTTGAAGGCCTCACCTTGCGTTTCGCGCAGAAGCGGGCGTGTCACGAATGATTGACGACCAGGTCTGCATATGTAATGAGCCATGATTGACATGGCATTCTAATCAGCTTTGAGAAGTAAAATATCCCCATTAAATTTAGAAATTTAGTATGAATTTTTTTACTTGAGTGTGTCAGTGCACAAATGTATTTATTACATACATATACGAACACATGACCCACCACCACAGAAGTATTTTCAGTTACGATCTGAGCCAAAAAGCACATGCATACTCAAACATTTCAGAACATTCTGTGTAGGTCTCTAGTTAAAATGTAGTACCCGACCCTGACAGATTAGAAATTATGCTGGCAGTTCAATCTTCCATTCTAGAAATCTGCATGTATCTTTTTTAATTGTTGTCCTTTTATTTTATTTGTTTGTTTTGTAGTTGCATAATACTGAAAATGTGCTGTTAGAATAATATTGCGACTTGTGTTTTTGTTTAGCTTTAGTAAAGTGTTGATGTTAAAAAATGCTACAACATGCAAGACAAACTGCTATCTAAAATTGCTTCAAAATATAGCTGCTAAAGGACCACATCTTCTTCTCCCACAACAAGAAATAGGGACAAAGCCTAAAATAATGGGGGGGGGGGGGGCGCAAAGTCCCCAAAACAGGGACACAATTTAAATATTACTCTTAAACTTATAAAGTTAGTAGAATAACAGGTTTTGTGTTATTGTGCATTTTCTGAAGGATACGAAGTCGGAAACTCAACTGTCTGTCATTCTGTAGTTACTTCAGTCCTTAGTGATTCGCCAGAAGACACACATTTTAGGAAGAACAGACTAAAATATGAAACAAAATTTGGGCAATTGAGGGGTATGTAAAAGATCAAATTTATGGAAATTTGAAATACAATTACAGCTGTAATACGCTGCCAGCAAGGTTTAACACAAACAACTCCATCTTCAAAGAGTACTTGCTTGTTAAAAGGCTGTGCATATCGGGTTAATTCAGCACAGGACTAAATATTTCAGGAAAACAGACCAATTGTTTGTGGCCTTTGCAGGACCCAGATTGGGTAAACCTGTTTCCAAAGTGACCTTATCCTCTTGGCTTAGAAACGCCATTACCTTTATCTACCAACAGAATAAGCTACCCTTACCTTCCAGAATAAAAACTCATTCTACCAGATCTATGGCTACCTCTGTAGCTTTTCATTCCAGAGCCTCTATGGATGATGTATGTGCAGCAGCCATGTGGGCAAGACCTCATACCTTCATATCTCATTACAAATTGGATTTGGCCTCCAGGGGATGAGTATCTTTTGGTTCTATGGTGCTCAGGAATATCCTTCCTTAGGGCCACCCAGGACTCAAGTAGCTGGGGATTCGGTCCTATCTGTAAAGTAGATTTACAACTTCAGATAAAGAAGTTTTGTCTTACCATAGCGTTCCATCTGAGTTGTAGATTTTTATTCATTCTTTACTTCCCACCCTCCTTCCCCCGCCTGGACTCCTGGTGGATCTCAGGTACTCCTGGTTAGGGTATCTGCTCAGACAGAATCTCCTACGTTTTCTATTACTACATCTTTACCTAAGGCGGGCAAATTCGATCTGGAGTATCTAGGAGAGGGGCATTGTGGGTAGGTTCTTAGCTGAGAGTTTTTGGCTTGCACGAGCTGGGAAATGGCTGTTTCAGTTCCGAGGATGGAACCGAGGTCCTATCTGTAAAGAATGAATAAAGATCTACAACTCAGATGGAACGTTATGGTAAGACATAACTTTTTTTCCCTTTGATACCTCAGAAGAGGTCAGGACCCAGATGCAGCACCTGTGTCCTTGATCCTCACATAGCTATCTGACCTTTACAATGCAGGGTTATTTTATGCTCAGTCAAAGTATATACATTCCCTTTTCTCTTCATGTTGCTGGTAAAGCAGTTCTTCCATGCTGTCTTACATTTAAGACACCCCCCCCCCAAGAAAGAAATGACTACACTTTGGAACTTTGGTTACATTCTACTGAAATTTAGTTAGTTTCCTCTTTGAGACAACTACTTCTGCCCTCGTTAGATTTCTGTCTTGGGAGACTGTCTTCTTGGTGGTGGCAGTACACAGTCCATCCTGGAATCAGCCATTTGGTCATCTGTCCATATGTTTGAAATTATTGTAATGTGAATATTTTATCCATGGCCAGAGAAGGTTTTCCATGGACATCCTGCAGTGCTTTCCATAGTAATGTCCTTTCAATGGCCAGCCACCTAATCTCTTCTAAAATTCCCTTGAGTCGTTATTGCAACATTGAATCGTACAGCAAACGTAGTACAGTTCTAATAGGAAATTGCTATAGCTCTTCAAGTATATTCACTGTTGTAGTACCAGTTCCCTCCATTCTGTCTTTTCCCAAAGTGTGTGGACATCTGTGGATAGGGGAAGGGATCCTAGTCACCTTTCCTCCTTACTTCCCTTTTTCTCTGACCAGGTCCTTTGCCCCCTTCATGGTTGACTTAGAACCTATAGAGGAAGCTTATATGTCTTTTGGTTAGACTGTTTCCCTTAAGATCACTTTCATCAGGGTAGTCTGTGCTGTGGCACCACATCACCATAACTTAGCCTGTCAACACAAGAAAGAAGTGAAGATGTCATGGACTGATATCTCTCATGTACCACAGATGTCTTGATGTCCAGGTGGGAGGGCATCTAACCAGCTGTGTGGTGGGAGGGCATCTAACCAGCTGTGTGGAGGAAGTGTGAAAAGCTCTGAAAGTCAGCCTGCCTTTGGGCCATCTGTGGCAGGAAGTTCCAAGGGTCATTACTGCAGCAGTGGATGCACACTAACATTTGTAGTTATGGTAAGTTCCTAACACAAGTGTACTTTCTTCATCTCCAGACTCTGCTGAAGAATATGTCTACACTTTGAAGTCAGACTTGAAAGGCAGTATCTACCATTTGGGCTAGCTGTTTCAGTCGACCTGAAGCTTCTCTCCTGAAAGACATCATTTCTTTTGATCATCAGTGTGTTGCTATAGATTTTTGAGATCCAGACTGTTATGTATAAAATGGCTTTGGTCATCCACAATGACTGAGTGTCTCCCCAGATGACATGCATCTTGTTCCAAAAGTTTAGGACTAAGTATCTCATTGGATAACCTACATCTTGTTTCAAGTATTGTCTCTCAACTATCCATTTCATGTCCTTCTCAAAAGCTGAAAATGGGAGGACACACCCTTTGTATCTTGTCTGTATACGTTAAGCAGTAGTTCTATGTCTGTCAGTTCTACTAATATCTAAAGATGGATTTTCCATTTATTTATTTTGCTCTTGCAAGGAAAACTTTTCAGTTACTAAACAAATAATTTATGATGTCCATGTGAATTGCGAGCTGCACTGTTGTCTTTCACCAAGGGGAAAAAAAAAAAAAAAACAGTTATTTAGTCTCTTTTTCATTTCAATTTCCTTAGGTCTGTTTTGGGAAAATTTTCCAGTGCTATTTGGAATGAATATCTTCCATCCTTTGCAGTGTCAGTTAAATTAAGGTATAACAAGTATGTGAATATGCACCATGTAAGCTTATCTTTAGGAGGGCCCTCTGCAACGTTATTCCCACCTTCCCCCTTTGTATGGAATATACCTTTTGCTTCCATCATGTTAGTATTTATCTGTTTACATTTTTTATTGGAGTAGTGCACTGACCAATTTCAGGCTCAGCCCAGGTGAAATACAAAATATCTCACAAACAAAAAAAATACAGAAATGTAAGCAATAACAGAGTAGGTCATCTTTTATTTCATGCCTCGTGGAATTTATAACCTTGTTAGTTTGTCTTCTTGTAGCTCCTGTTTAAGTGGGGGGTAAGGACTGGGAATCATCTTGGCATCTGTTCACTTTAGGCCCGATGCAGGGGCACTATCCCCATTCCAGACTGGAAAGGGGCATACTACCATATGTATGGAGCTTGAGATTTCAAAACAAAGCTACATGGGAGAGTAGACTCGCCTGTAACTGTATTCCATCCATTGCAAATAACCTTATTAAATGTAAGTCATACAATGAGCATACACATTGAGTTTAGACCCATCTCAGGAACAGTGGTTGGATGTGGAAATTATATTAAGAGGTGGCAAACAGTTGCTAGTTGGGTACATAACCTTTCTGAGGCTAACAGGCCTTTTATTTTACCTTCTTTTTTACTTTGCAACTGTCAATCAGCAGTAGGGGGCTTTTGATCCTGATACTGTCATTAAATGGCTGAGTAGCCGGTTCAGGAAGAGTGTATAACACATGTAGGTGCAGCCTTAGTCAGGATTTCCGTGAGTGTTGCAGCCATGAAGTTTGGGACTGGCAATGATTTGATACTCATTGTAGGGCATGTGGTACATTAATGGCTGCCTTTCGTGACCACTCACTCATTTTCTGTGGCTGCATTTATAAGATTTCTGTGCTCATTCGTGTACTCATTGGCTTAATGGAGTTTCCAAATTTTTGTAAGGAAGTTATGGAACAAGCATTAGACTTGGATATTGAAACTGCCTTAGCTTCTGGTACTGAGTGAGGTGGCCTAGGGACAAGCTACTCAGAGTGTTAAAGCTGGGAGTCTCCAATGGCTGATCATGTGGGACACAAATTTCATGATACTCTGACTTGACTTTAGGTGGCAAGAAAACACATGTACTCACCTTTGTGTAATGGATGCGCATTTGTCACTAAGAGCTGGTAAAAAAGGAACTCTGATCAGAACAGAAATTTCTCACAGATGAGTATCTACATACTTTAAGCAACCATAGGCAGTTCTGTGATTAATTAACCACTTCAAAGGTAAATTCCACAACCTAAGTGAAATTTCCCTTAATAACTGTACTCTTTTTTGGGTAACACTTAGTCATTACATTCCTGAAAGAATACTTCTGAGGAATTTTCTTTCAGTAATTGTTCATTTGAATGAGCCTAAGTAATCCTTCTCTCCTCCCTTAATTCCCATTTTTTCCACAGTAAGTGATTAGCTCTCTTCATGATGTATATTTATTGTTCTAGTAAAATGACGATCCAGTGTTATTTATTTATTTATGTTTTGTGCTGCCTGTCCTTACTTTAGTAAGGGAAAGAAGCAAAAAGCACAGAGAGCTGTGGCGTTTCAGGATCCATCAAATGCATCAGCTCCACCACAAGCAATACAGTGGAAACAAAGTACAGCGACCAAAAGTCCATTACTCTAATTTTCATAGGAATCCTTAAAAATAACATGGAAACAGTCTCTCTTTTCTCTAGGCAATGGGCAAGCCACCTGCAGCACTGCACTCCTGTATTTAAATATGTTAAACTCCATGGGCACACAACTATGGAGAAAATTCACACACCACTTTCACTACAGTATCCCACACCACAAAAAAAAAAAATCATTGCAAGCACATTTTCAAAATTTGTTCAGCACACCTTGTGTGTCTTCTAACCCCTCAAAATGAACTGCAGTATCAATTACATTTTTTTCAACGAAAACATTAAAATATTTGTTGAAATTTAGTAGACAACCTGCAAAAATCAAGTAGTTGAAAGTGTCATCAGTCAGATAATATTCTTCTGCGTTTCATAGGTGCTTCTCTTTACTTCTGAATTTAGCTCAGGTGGTAGCCTGGATTTTTTGATTACCAATATCTATGGTACAGAACTTAAGTCCTTTGTGCTGTCTTCTTAGAGCTTTGTGGCAGTTTAGTTTATGTTTAAATTAGTGTTTTGTACAGCTCAGATTTAAATTTTGTCAACACACTAGTTTGAAACTTAATTTTTAAAGTGACATTTTGGTTAAAATTTCTGTATTTTTTTTTCACGTCTTCACTGTAAACAGATTTGCGTATAATTACTGACAAATCCAAGGGCCACAATCATACTCCCAGAAATGGTCCCTGGTGGTTATTTAGTTCAGGAATGCCACTGAATGTTTCATAGTTGTCTGGTGTAATTTTGACGGAGGGCGAGTGAAGAGCCATGAATAATTATCTCTGCAAACAGCCATTCCTAACACTAGAAAGTATATGGTGTGGTTATGCTGGGCAGGAGTCGCACTTGCTCGTGAACATCAAATTCATGACATCTGTCAGGTCCTTCCAACCCCTTCTGTAATAGCACAGGTCACGTCTTGGCCCCTTTTCTCCACCATGCGTACCATCTTGAACATAGTGTTTAGTGCCTCCACCATTGCCCTGATACTGGAAAAAATTTCAGTCCCCGCTTCATTTTATCCCTTCCAGACAACTTTTCTGAGAGTATGGAATGCAAACATACCCATATTTCTAGAAGCACGGATGGACTCCCCTGTGCAAAGTATGGACCAGATGTGGAACTGCAACATTTTAATACACGATGGTCATATCTGCAATGTCTTCCAGTTACAGTGATGACGTGAAAGTGGAATGTTTAAGACGCAGCTTCTTGATGTGACACTAGCACAACAGAAGTCCCCCTTTTGCAGGTCTGCCTCTTTCTGGTTAGGCAGGTGCATCTCACAGAGTACTCATAATGTATGCTTGCTGTCATTGCTGCATTGGCCTACCATATTTTTTTTTTAGTAAATGAACATTTAAAGGACAGATGTTCATCGTGTTACCCTGCTGCAGTCATCACACTTGGGTTATCCTGTCGTCAGGCGGTCCCGCAGTCGGCCGGATTTCCAAAGTCTTGGTCTGACGTCGGTTGCTGTCGCCTCATCCCTGACGTCAGTGCTCCAGGGGTACATATATTGCAACCGACGCCATTTTCTTCAGTCTTTCTTGCCGCGTGGTGCCCGAAGCAGAAGCAGTCCGCAAGTGCCGGTCGGCCAACTCCTGAGATTTTCGAATTCGAATTTCAGATCAAAGTCTTCTATAAAGCTAAGAACCCCATTGGGGAAACTTTTCTTGCCTCAGACCGATGTCAGAAAAAGTTAACAATTGTATTTCTTGTGGGAAGCAAATACCTCATAAGGATTTTCATTCTTATTGCATACCTTGCCTAGGCCCTGATCACAACGTCACTTCTTGTCGTTTTTGTGCTAGATTTAATAAACGTACTATTAAAAGATGATTTGATTTCGCACAACACTTTTTTGGTAGAAAATTTAACTATACCATGCCGTCGGAGCTACCGACTATCGGCGTGCACAAAAAGCGCAGGGACAAGGACCGACAGCCCAGGCCTAAGCCCGATTCCGAGGCCTTGGTTGATCCGGTCATCAGTGAGGCTCCGACGCAGCCTCTGACTACTGCAGTTCTGGAACCCAAGACCGCTTCAGATATTTTGACGGAATGTACTAGGCCGACGCAACCTTTTACTTCAGGCCCTTCCGACGATTTACCTTCCAAGGACGTCTGTGCTTATAGGTTCATAGGTTCATACTAGGCTATCTGCCCGAGGGCATTTACAAGCCTAGCCCGTCGTTTTGTGGCTTACGCCACCCCTTTAGTATGGGGAACTATACCCATTATTTTGCTGTGCCTCTGTCGAGCAGTGACACTGAGGTAATCCCTGGGGTATATCTGCGATCTCCCATCCATTGGTCAAGATTTCTCTTGAACAAGGCCAGCGAGGTGCTCTGCCTCACATATACCGGGATTTTGTTCCACAGCATAGGGAGTCTTTGGGTGATGAATCTATCCCTCCAGCACGTCCTATTAATAGCCGTGTCAAGGTTTAAGTCTCCCGCCCTTGTGGCTCTGATGGATCTAGATTTTTGAGGTGAAGCATATTCATCAAATCTGGGTTTGACATGGCCCTGTATGTTAGGCAAAGGTCACCTCTGAGCAAGCGGTGGCGACTGAATAGAGCTGGAGTTCTTTCAGTCGGGCAGCATAGGACAGATTTTTGAGACCCTTTATCCTTTTGGTGAGGAACTTTTGTGGCCTCTCCAGCTGCTGCAAGTGTCGGGTCAGATACATTCCAAATGGGGCATTGTACTCAATCATTGGTCTGATGAGTGATGAGTAAAGGGAGACTATGACCTCCCTTGATCTAGATGAGAATCCCTTCATGATAAGGTGGGCAATGTAGAAGGTCTTCCTAACTACTTTAGCTACATGGGTGTCGAATGACAGACTACTATCAACCTGGGTCCCCAGGTCCCTGATAACTTCTTCTGTGCTCAGTGGATTACCACCTATTTGGTAGCTAGGGGTAACCTTGTTTTTCCCAAAGGGTATGACTATGCATTTTTTGGCATTTAACTTTAGGCCATGGCTCTGGCACCAGTTATCCGTTTCTGTGAGACCCTTCTGAAGGATATCTGTGTCAGATGTGTTTTCTACTATGGCGCCAGTTTGCAGTCATCTGCAAACTTTGTCAGCCATAACCCTCCTGTGTTTGCTTGTACTTCGGAAAAGTAGATGCCAAACAAGAGTGGACCCAGGACTGAGCCCTGTGGGACACCACTTGTGACAGGCTTTGAGTCTGACATGGCGTCAGCAACTCTGACCCTGTGGGTTCTGTCACTCAGCCAGTTTGCAACCCATCTTGTGATGTACGGGTTAACATTTAAGCTGATGAGTTTTTCAATGATACCCGAGTGGGGTATTGTATCGAAGGCCTTCGCCAGATCAAGGTAGGCTGTATGGACTGCCTTTCCCTCATCAATGGCTTTGGTGACTGTTTCGAAAAAGTCAACCAAGTTTAAAAGGCATGATCTGCCTTTGACAAAGCCAAACTGGGTTGGATCCAAAGTCTGCAAATTCCCTATGTCTTTATTTATGAGGTCCATTATGATCCTCTCCATGGCTTTGCAGATAAGGCTTGTCAAGCTAATGGGCGGTAATTTCCAGGGTCGGTGGAGGCACCGCCTTTGTGAAGTGGGACCACAGTTGCAGTGCGCCACTCCTGGGTGCGTATCCAGAGGTAAGACTTTGATTAAACAGCTGTCCTAGCTGTGGGTTTAATTCCTCATTGAGTTTGTGGAGCACACAGCCGGGGACACCATCGGGTCCCATGGATGCTGTGTTTTTGCTTTGGAGAGAGCAGTTCTCACTTGGGCGTTGGAGATGCTTGGGGGGCTGCAATCGTTTGGTATAGATATCTCTCCTTTTGGGGAGGGGAGAAATTTGCACTGAACCTGTCAGCCAGTATGTTGGCAATGTCTGTAGGATCAGTAATCTTCACATCATTTTGAACTAGTTCTGAGCATATCTGGGAGTTTCCTCCCAGGTTTCTAACATAGCTAAAGAAGGCCTTATGATTGTCTTTTGAGTCTTTAGCTATTTTTCTCTCAAAATTTGCTTTGGATGATTTTATGAGAGCTCTTAGTTTTTACTTATAGTGATCAAGGGTGTCTTACCTTTTAAGGATTTTGCTCTATCTTGTAGTAGCTTCCTCCTTTTGTTGTAGAGTTTGTTTATGGCTGGGGTCCACCAGACTGGATGCTTGCCTTTGGTACAAAGAGTCTTTGTTTTGCTTGGGATTGCCTTATCCATGCAGTCCTGCAGGTGCTGGTAGAAGGCATTTGTAAGTGATTCAGCGGCTTGAGTACTGTTTTCCGCCGGCTCGGGGCCTTAAAGGAGACCACACTAGTCTTTAGAAGTGTGAAGTTGGCTTCGAGAAGTTCTTTACTGTGGTCTTTTTATTTCAGGTGGGGTGGGATGAGGACCTCCAGCGAGATTAGTTTGTGATCTGATCTCACCAGTGAGGGTATACTTCGGTGTTGAACATTGTGCTCCCATGTTCGTGATGATGAGATCAAGTATGTTATCTCCTCTTGTGGGGATGGTGACTAGTTGTTCCATGGCATTTGAGTTTATGAATTCCAGGAACTTTTGGGCTAGGGTGTTTGGGCTTGAGTAGTGTTCCCAGTCTATATTAGGGTAATTGAAGTCACCTAGTATGATGGTGTTTGGTGATACATTTATCCCCTCTAGTGTTTTCAGGAAGGCCATGTGAAGTTCCTGAGTTTGTGAGGGTGGCCTGTAACATGCTACAATTTGCAGAGCAGTCTTGCCTATGGTTAATTGCACCTGGATGGTCTCCGATGCATCGTGCGTTGCCACCAGTCTTGAGGTGTGGGTGTCCTTGATGAATATGGATACCCCCCCTCCTTTCTTGGTATTGTCCGGATTTTCGGGCCGGAACGCATGATATGAGGTAAAACCTGATAGTGCTGGGGTGCTCTCAGGAGCCTTGAACCAGGTTTCTGTCACAGCACAGACATCGATGTTCTCCATACTGAGAAGGGCCTCGAGTGCGTGCATTTTGAGATTTAGACTTCTGGCATTGAGCAGCATTACCCTTAGTTTTTTGCGGCTTTTCTGTTCTAGGGTGGTAGGTTTAGAATTTGAGCCTTGCCTAAAAAAGGCACTATGGGGGTGGCAAGAGCCTTTGCCAATATCCGGAATCCCAGGGGTGACAGGTGCAAGCCGTCCCTTGCGAAGCAGCGTGGCTTGTCCAGCATGTCATCCCAGGCAGACAGACACTGGATCCCCTTTGAATGACACCAGTGTTTAAGCCAATTGTTAAAGCTGATCATCTTATCTCTGTATTGTGGCATCATTCTTGGTGAAGGTAGGATACTGCTCAAGGTCAGGGTCAACCCTGCCTGGGCTACATAATCAGAGAGCTCCTCAATGTCTCTTTTCATGTAGTCCAAGGAGGTACGTCTCAGGTCGTTTACACCAGCGTGGACAATGACTGAGTCGTATTTGTACCTGCTGTTGAGAGACCTGAGTGCTTGCGTTATGTGGCGGATTCTAGCGCCCGACAGGCAGCTTACTGTGACCTTCTCCTTACTCAGTCTGGTGAGCGGGACGTCAGTGTGTCTGACTATGGAGTCACCAATGACTAGTGTGTCTGGCATTGTGTTTGGCCTTAAGGGCTGTGACTGTTTGACACTCTGACTGTGAGGTCTATGTGTTGCAGGTGTTGTGTTCTGAGGTGGTGGTTGTTTGGGTGTCTGCTTTGGTGGCCTCTGCTGTTTTGGTAGATTTTTGATCAGAGCCTCCGAGTATGTCTTTGTGTGTTTATGTGTATGATTTGAGGTTGTGATGGTACTATGTGAGACTGGGTCTATAGTGTGTGTGGTAACCTTCTCCTCCTGACTGGTCTTGCCAGTCCTATGTTGAGAGAGCTCAGCCTCCAGTTTGGCCGTATAGTTGCATCTCTCGCATGTATTTGTGTTTTGTGGGAGGAGGAGAGGGTTGTCTGTGTACATGAGGCAATTGTAACATTGCCTCAATATTCCCAGGTTCACCAGCTGAGCAGGAGAGGACACTAGCAACTGATCCCTCGACATGCTAGAAGGAATAGACAAAAAAAAATTTTAAAAAGATTCTGGGGGACGTGGGTGACCGAGAAATGGGGGTTTGCCTTTTTGGGGTACTATCTATGACAAGAGTGCCGTATCAAGGTAATAAGTACTGTAGGAGCAAGTGCTAGGTTTAACAGATAGAGAATAGTCTACTTGGAATCAAGTAGAGATGATCTTTTTAGTTATAGGATACGCTGATTAGATCAGTAGTATAGTTCGAGGAAGGTAGTTTTAAGGGAAAATTTGAAGAGTGGACTTTAGGTAGCCCGAATAGTTTAAACCTGCTTAACCGTTGCTGCCCTAGTGTGCAACAATGGCAACTCCGCACTAAATCGCGCTAATTCGTGCTAATTCGCGCTAAAACGCGCTTTATAGCAGGGGTCTGGAAAAGACAGGAAATGACCCAAAATGGCCAATAGACTCCAAGTTACTGCCTTAAACCACTCCTCTAAGGACAAACAGGCAGCTCAGTACTCCCCACTCTCACTGGTGAGTAAAGAAACTTCCCCCTGACCAAACAAGGAAAATGGAGAAACACAGGAACCAAGACAAAGCCCAGGGATCAGCAAAATCTGGTCTCTGGAACACTAGTTAGGAAAGTATGGAAAACAAGGATATTTTTTTTTTCAAGTTTTTTTACAGAAAAGCAGAAAACACAATAAATGCTATGATTTTCGACTAAATGCTATCAAAAGCTAGTACACTTGAGTGTATTAGCCTGTAGTTTAACTTTTAGGCAAAACTTAAACTAGCAAGTGCAGTAAACAGTTTTAGCTTATAAACACAGTAAAAACAGTGCAAACTTTGATAAAACAAGCAGAAACAGTAGTCGAAAGGCACAAAAAGTCGAAAAAGCCAAGAAAAATACTTAAAATCTGGAAAGGTAGTCTTTTCTGGTCTCTGCTGCTAGAGGAACACTGCTGGCCACCACGAGGAGCTGTGCTGAGTTCTCAATAGCTGGAAAAGCCCGCCAAAACCCGCTTTATAGCAGGGGGCTGGAAAAGACAGGAAATGACCCAAAATGGCCAATAGACTACAAGTTACTGCCTTAAACCACTCCTCTAAGGACAAACAGGCAGCTCAGTACTCCCCACTCTCACTGGTGAGTAAAGAAACTTCCCCCTGACCAAACAAGGAAAATGGAGAAACACAGGAACCAAGACAAAGCCCAGGGATCAGCAAAATCTGGTCTCTGGAACACTAGTTAGGAAAGTATGGAAAACAAGGATATTTTTTTGTTTTTTTCAAGTTTTTTTTACAGAAAAGCAGAAAACACAATAAATGCTATGATTTTCGACTAAATGCTATCAAAAGCTAGTACACTTGAGTGTATTAGCCTGTAGTTTAACTTTTAGGCAAAACTTAAACTAGCAAGTGCAGTAAACAGTTTTAGCTTATAAACACAGTAAAAACAGTGTACGCCATCGGTTTCTGAAGGCGTTTTCAGACCGACGACTGTTACAGTCAAAACTTTTTCCAAGTCGAAGACTCCTTCTAAATCGAAAAAGGCTTCACTTCAGTCTCCTGTTCAAGGCCCTATGCCTAAGAAACAGATGCTCAAAATGGCTGAAGATTTGATTTCTCTTATCAGGGGTTCTCAGCCTCCTCCTGACAAAAGGCCTAGACAAGAGGAAGATTCTGCTTCCTCTGAACAACTGTCTATTTCTTCGGATTCCTCTGAGGACCAAGACTATTCCTTCTCTCCTTATGAAGATTCTGATGCTGAGGACTCTATTCCCTCAGCTTCCCCTCCAGAAGATTACTCTTTTGGGGAAACTTTACACACTATGAGGGAACATTTTCACTGGGAAGGTCAGGATTACTCTGATTCCAAGAAAAGGCTCAGAGAGTTTCTTTTACTCCCCCAACACAGACCTCTAGCCATCCCTCCTGTTTTGGACATTGTGGATGGTGTCTATTTAGAATCCAGTTTCAACCCTGACTCTCTACCTCCTGCCCCGGCCAAGCCTGACAGATACTACAGAGTACCTGATTCCCACAAATTCCTTTACAAAAGCCCAGTAGCTGACCCAGAGACTATCTCCCAGGGTCCCAAGGGGGCTAAGGATTCCATGGCTAAAAATCCAGTACCTTCTGAGAGGGATTCAAGAGCACTAGACAAATGGGGGAAAAAGGTTTACACCTCAGCCACTTTAGCTATGAGAGCACTAAACTGTCAATTTCATATGCTTAAGTATCAGCAATTTCTGATCTCTCAGTTAAAACAAAAGATAACCACCCTCCCTCAGCAATCTGAATTGAAAGAAGTACAGGATTTGTTGTACGCCACGAGCAGGTCGGCAAACATACCTTACAATGTGGGTTTGATTCTTTAGAGGCCTCCTGCAGAGCAGCTGTCACTGGATCAGTTATACGTAGGCATGCCTGGTTAAAGGAACAAAGTCTGCCTGATCATGTTAAAGCAAAACTACTAGATGCTCCCTTACAGCAGGATGTTCTTTTTGGTGTTAAAGCAGAAGAAGTTTTAAAGAAAATGGAAGATAAGGCGAAATCAATGCAGACAGTCAAAGATTTCCTACAAGTACAACCCCCTTGCTTCAGCAGAAACTGGCCAACAAAAACTGGTCCTTTCCAGCCACTGACAGACCTCAGAGGGGTAAATACAGGCGCCCAAGGGGCAGAGGACAACCACAAGCTCAGTATAAGCCTCGCCAATGGGGCACTCCAACCCAGAAGGGAGGAGAAGACAGGTCTCAACCCACCAGAAGGCAAACTCAATGACTTGCACCTCAGCTGGCCAAACAAAGCTCTTTTGTCAGCCCCCTTGGGGGGAAAACTAGCACTATTTGCAGACAACTGGCACATGGTCACAAAGGACAAATGGGTCCTAGACATAATTTTACGAGGATACAGATTCCACTTTCACACCTTGCCAATAAAAAGGGGAATGCCAAACCTGACACAAAATCAAAGGGCAGAGGCTCAAAAACAAATTACAGCTCTCATGGCCATGAGAGCCATTCAAAGGGTACCAACTCAAGAGCAAGGCCAAGGATTTTACTCAAGACTCTTCCTAGTACCCAGAAAAGAAAATGCTTGGAGACCAATTCTGGACCTTTCAGTTCTAAACACTTACTTACAAGTTCCCAAATTCAAGATGCTAACACTACAGCAGCTACTTCCCATGTTGGGCAAGGAAGCATGGCTGGTAACATTGGACCTCAAGGAGGCATACCTGCATGTCCCTATCAGACAAAGTTGCAGAAGATACCTCCATTTCATTGCAGGTTCAACCCATTATCAATTCTCTGCACTGCCCTTTGGCTTATCTACTGCGCCCAGAGTATTCACAAAATGCCTGGCACCAGTAATTGCATACTGCAGACAAAGAGGAATTCAAATATATCCATACCTGGACGACTGCCTCATCCAAGCAGAAAGAAAAGACATTCTATTACAACATCTGGCTTTTGTGAAGCATCTACTAAATTGTCTGGGGTACACAGTAAACGAAAAGAAGTCAAAACTAGTACCCTCACAAAAAATGACATTCCTGGGTGCCAGCTTGGACACAACGGCCCAGAAGGCTTATCTTACACCAGACAAGCAATTACAACTGACTCAATATTTCAAGACAATGGCAACAAAGACCCAATTAACTGCAAGAAAAATTCTGCAGGCTTTGGGCTTCATGGCATCTTGCATTCTGATAATACCATTTGCAAAACTGCATATCAGGAAATTACAGTGGTACCTAAAAAGCGTATGGTCTCAACACAGCCACAGCTTGGACACAGTGATATCTCTCATTCCCTGCCTTCAACAGGAATTTCTATGGTGGGCACCAGGCATGTCACCTCAACAAGGGTCAGCCTTTCACCTTGCCCCAACCCAGGCAAACTATCACAACAGATGCTTCAGACTATGCCTGGGGTGTACACATGGCAGAGCAATGCATTCAAGGCCTGTGGACTGCAGAACAAAGAAAACTGCACATAAACCAAAAAGAGATGCTAGCTGTACAGAAAGCTCTGACAGCCTTCAAGGATCTACTACAACCAGGATAACTTGCAATAAAGACAGACAACACCATAGTAATGTGGTACATAAACAAACAAGGGGGCACACATTCCTACCCTCTTTGCAGGCAAGCAATAATCTTATGGAACACAGCTCTGGCCTACCAAGTCCAGTTACAAGCTCAATTCCTGCCAGGACAGAAAAACACATTGGCAGACGACCTAAGCAGAAACATCAAAGATCCCCACGAGTGGAAGCTAGACCCACAAATATTTACAATGATAACTCAAAGATGGGGCCTACCAAATATAGACCTGTTTGCCAGCCCTCAAAACTACCAGCTGACAAAATTTTGTACAAGGACATTCCACCATCAAGCTTGGAAAGTGGACGCTCTCTCCTTCAGTTGGAAAACCTGACAGCATATGCCTTTCCTCCATTACCTCTTCTCACAAAGGTTCTTTTGAAGGTCAAAAAGGAGAAACCTCGACTGATTCTCATAGCCCCAGACTGGCCACGCCAGCACTGGTACCCGCTATTGAGGAATATGGCTCACAGCCCACCATGGATATTGCCTCAAATACCTCATTTGCTCACGCAGCAAGACAAGCAGATTCTACACAGCCAGATCAAAACCTTAAACCTGGCTGCATGGCAAATCAATTAAGCATCCAACCAGCCCCTCTTTCATAAGCAGTACTGGATGTTATTCTAGAAGCCAGGAGGCCAAGCACCAGGAAGGCTTACTCGGACAAATGGAAAAGGTTTTCTGCTTGGAACCAAGCTAAAGGCCAAGACACAACTCAGCCTCATATGCCTCACATTCTGCAGTATTTAGCTGAGATGTTGCATAAAGGACTTTCCTTCTCCTCAATTAAAATCCATGCTTCAGCTATTTCAGCTCACTACGACACAAATCCACCTTTATTTTCAAATCCTCTTCTAAGACAGTTCCTCAGAGGGGCAAAAAACATTAGACCACCTAGAAGAGCTCCTACACCAACATGGTACCTCAACTTTGTTCTTGAAAAACTAACGCTACCTCCCTTTGAACCAGCTTTTTCTGCAGACCTTCAGTTCCTATCTTGGAAGACTGCCCTGCTCCTGGCAATAACTTCTGCTAGGAGAGTCTCAGAATTACAGGCACTTATGGCAGTGGAACCTTTCCTCATTTTTCATCAAGACAGAGTTTCTCTACGAACTAATCCTTCCTTCATGCCTAAGGTGGTTTCCACTGTAGCTTTAAATCAAACCATCCACCTACCCACTTTCTTCCCCAATCCACAGAACAAAGGTGAGAGACTCCTGCATTCCTTGGACATTCACAGGCAGCTTCGTTACTACTTGGATAAAACTAAGGCTTTCTGAAAAACTGACCAGCTCTTTGTGTCCTATGCTACAGCTTCTCAAGGGAGGGCCATATCCAAGCAAACCATTTCTAAATGGATAGGCCATTGCATACGATTCTGTTATACCCATCATGGGAAACCAGTTCCTCCTACCATTAGATCCCACTCTACCAGGACAACAGCTACCTCTACAGCCTTTCTCAGGGGGGTTCCTACCAAGGAAATTTTAGAAGCTGCAACTTGGAGTTCTGTACACACCTTCACCAAACACTGTCACTTACCTCTTTATTCTAAGTCCAGGGCAAGCTTCGCCACTGCAGTTCTGCAGGGCCGCATTGCCTCCACTAACCCTCTATGATGCCTCCACCCTACCTTAGCTTTGGGACTCAACCCAAGTGTGATGACTGCAGCAGGGTAACACGATGAACATAGTACAGTTTTGTACCTACCATAAATGTAGATGTTCGAGTGTTCACCCTGCTGCAGTCCAGGTTACCCTCCCTCCAACCCCTCTGATCTACTGGCTAAATCTCTGCTATGCCTTACTGATGTATTTGCTTATAGCTGAAGGGATTTTGTGTTTGTACGGGTCTACTTTGAAAGACCGACACGCCAGTTCGCCGACACACAAATCACCGAGACCAGATAACCGACAACACACAAAACCGACAACGCAAAACACCGAACACCATTACACCGACACGAGCGTAAACAACACATTACACTACATAGCATAGCCACTAGCCCTAACCCAAACCCTAACCCTAAGGTCCGACACTATCGCACACTCACCCTACCTGCACCCTAACCTTAACTCACTTAACTCACCCCTAACCCCAAGGTCCGACACTATCGCACACTTCACCTACCTGCACCCTAACCCTAACTCACTTAACCCACCCAAAAACATAAAGCCCGTCACTATCGCACACACACCCTACCCGCACTCTAAACCTAACTCACTTAACCCGTCCCTAAACTATAGTCCCTCACTATCACACACTTACCTTACCCGAACCCTAACTCCGACACTAACACACACTCACCTTTCCCACAACCTAACCCAAAATCCCACAATATCGCACACTTACCTGACCGCTCCTAACTCCGTCACTGTCGCACACTTACCGAGTCGCGGTCACATATTACCCTTGTCGGTCTTTCCGCTGTCGGTAAATCACCCTTTCGATAAACTTACCTGTCGGTCGTTTGGTCTTCGTTTTCCGCGTGTCGGGGAATCGTCGGTTCGGTCTTTTAAAGTAGACCCGTTTGTACAGTGTTCACACCTTTTGGTACTAATTTGGATCACCTTTTTGGGGGCACCTGACATCTGGGGCAAGAAAAACTGAAGAAAATGGCGTCAGTTGCAATATATGTACCACTGGCGCACTGACGTCAGGGATGAGGTGACAGAAACCGACGTCGGACCAAGACTTTGGAAATCCGGCCGACTGCGGGACCACCTAACGACAGGATAACCCAAGTGTGATGACTGCAGCAGGGTGAACACTCGAACATCTACATTTATGGTAGGTACAAAACTGTACTTTTTACCCAGGGTTCAAGTTTTGCTCATCCCCAAATGCTTTTCCTTTCTTTTAGTCCACCCCCATTTGTGTTATACAGTAAAGAAAGTTTGACTTAAGTGGATCTTCTCCTGCAACTTATCTACACACTCTGATTTGGCTTCTCTGAAGTCTTGGGTTATTTTCGTCACTCACCTGCTTTTGTTCTCCTGTATCTTTGTGTCCCTTACACCTGCTAACCATCAAGTGTTATAGGTCAAACTCCTTTCTTCCTATTGGTTGAGAGAAGATCATGGTGAGGCTGTCACTATTGGTTGAGAGCAGATCATGGTGAGGCTGTCACCCAGGCAGCCATCAAGAGTTATGTTCCGATGTATAACTCCCCACCCCCAACAGCCCTAACGTGCATGCCTGCATAGTGGTATTTATAGGAATGGCAGCGTGACATCTGCATTCTCGCAGGCATGTGCCTTAGTCTAACTGTAGTGCTTGCACACCACTTAGCTGAACAGAGCACATGGTCTGTCCTTTCTGTATTGCTGGAGCCAGTACAACAACTGGTTCCAACTGTCACTTTCACCTCTCCCTGCCAGTTCCTTGGTTGCTGCTTGATTAGGTCATCTGTGTCATAGTCAGGGCTTTACAGATCTGACCACAAGCTAATCACTTTGGAAATCCACATCCTTCCCACCCCACCTCCCCCCCACAAAGGTAACCACCATGAAAAACTTCTCCAAAGCTAACTTTGGGCTCATAAAAACAGATGTGGCTAACTTCACTGCACCCATGCAAATGGAGATCGGTTGCATGACCGCCGAATCATACACCAGTGCACTGTACGAACACGTACACAAATCTATGGATCTTGCCATGCCCAATAGAACCAAGACGCTCTCCTCCAAAAAAAGAAAGCCAATCTGGTGATTCCCCGCCATAAACAAACTCTAGAACAGAAGGAGGAAACTGATGCAAAATAAGGTGAAGTCCCAAGACTGGAAAAACTCATCAAATCCTCTAAAGCTAGCTGTGAAAACAGAATTGCAGCAGATAGTAAGGACAACCACAAGGCCTTCTATAGTTATGTAAAGAATCTCCACGGCAATACCCAGATCTGCTCTGAGCTACTGCACAATGGTACCTCCTATACTGAGCCAAAAGATATTGCCAATATACTGACCGACAGATTCAGTGCCAAGTTTACCCCCCCTCCAAGGGACCAGTCACAATACCAGTAGATTGCCAGGCACCTAGTATTACTGCTGCAGAGGTTAAAACAGCACTGTCCAAGGCAAAGAATACAAATTCTATGGGACCTGACAATATCCCTGGCTATGTTCTACATGAACTACAGAGTGAACTGGCATCTCACCTGTGTGCCCTGATCAATCACAGCCTCACCTCAGGCTTTGTCCTTATTGAATGGTGCACTGCTACAGTCATCCCTCTCCACAAAAGAGGAGCAACTACAGACCCTGGGAACTATCGCCCCATTAGCCTAACAAGTCTGATATGCAAAGCTATGGAATGCATCATCATGGACCTAATAAACAAGGATATAGGGAATCTCTAAACTCTGGACCCCACACAGTTTGGTTTTGTGAAGGGTAGATCATGCCTGCTCAACTTGGTCGACTTCTCTGAGTCAGTCACCAGAGCTGTGGATGAAGGCAAGATGGTTCATACAGCCTACCTTGATCATTCCCCACTCAGGAATCATAGAAAAACTCACTAAGCTAGGCATCAACCCCTATATATCACTAGGTGGGTTGCAAACTGGCTCACAGGTAGAACCCACAGTGGTAAAGTGGCTGACTCCAAGTCAGACTGCCGACCAGTCACGAGTGGAGTCCCACAGGGTTTGGTCCTGGGTCCTCTCCTGTTTGATATCTACTGCTCTGAAGTCCAGGCCAACACGAAGGGACTCTGGCTGACAAAGTTCACAGACAATTGCAAGTTGGGAGCTGTTATTAACTCCTCAAGTGATGTTGGCATCCTACAGAAAGGCCTCACTGAGACCAATGACTGGTGTCAGAACCATAACCTTAAGCTCAAAGCCAAAAACTGCATTGTCATCCCCTTTGAGAAAAACTCAGTTCCCATGAATTACCACATCGATGGTAGTCCACTGAATACAGAAGGCGTTATAAGAGATCTGGGAACACAGGTTAACAGCAACCTCTCTTTGGACCACCACATTGCCACTGTGGTCAGAAAATCCTTCTATGTGGCACATCTTATTACTAAGGGGTTTGCATCCAGGAAGAAAGAGGTCATTGTCTCCCTCTACTCTTCCCTCATTAGGCCAATCATTGAGTACAGTGCCTCATTTGGCATGTACCTCACTAAACATCTGCAACAGCTGGAGAGGCCGCAAAAGTACCTCACAAAGAGGATCCTAGGCCTGAAACATTTGTCCTATATGGACAGACTAAAAAAACTCCCAACTATTCTGTCTCATATCGCCTACTTAGAGGTGATCTCTGCTTGACTTACAAAGCCATGTTTGACCCAGCTCTGTTAGAAATGGTACATCTGAAGAAATCCCAATCCCTCCGCACCACATGCCCCAGAGACCTCAACCTCATTACCACAAACATAACGTGCTGGAGGGACAGGTTCATAACCCAGAGACTGCCCATGCTATGGAATAGACTTCCCATACATGTCAAACAGAACACCTTACTGGCCTTCTTCAAGAGGGATCTTGATGAGTAGATAGGAAATAGAAAATTTACCCCGGGGATCACTACAGTGGCTTTACTCGACAGAGGCACTGGGAACTAAGGTCTGGTGGCACAATGCCAGGGTAATCCTATGGGCTAGGTTTGTAAGGGCTCCAGGGCCATTAGCTTAGTACACACCTATGAACACCTGCATGTATTGTATCTGACATTTGTTGCATCATCTGTAATGTCATGTAGACAGGATGGGGTAGCTATAAGTGAGACATTTATGAACCTAAGAAAACAACGCAGTTAAGCATGCCACTTAATTTTATCTAAAAGAGAATAAAAAGAGGTATTCTCACAGTAAATGATGTTCTTATTGCATTGAATTACCAATAAAATATCATCAAAGAAGCAAAAGCTGGCATGTTGGTTTAAGGGTATGATTCCACTTTGGGTATGAGGGGTCTCAGGTTCATATCCTGGACAAACCCAGTGTTTTGGGGTGTTTGAGGGTTGGCATAATGATGAAAGTGTTTACCTCACAGACAAAAGGTACAAGGTCCAGTTCTCACCTTTGATGGGAAATTGGTTAAGCTTAAAATGTAAAAAAACATTTAGAATGAGTCAGGGATACAAGTACTGCAGCATTTGGGTATGTTTGCCCTTTTAAGAATAACCTTTGCTGTGCAGTAGCATCTCCTTTATTTGCCTAGCCTGCAAATCCTGCTTTTTTTAGCCTACATTTCCTTCTGATAAACAGAAAGAACACAATGTTAACATCCCCCTTCCAGTAAGTTTCTAGAATGAAATGTTGCTGGTACCCTATCTTTTATTTCTTTTTCCCACATCCATCTTTGCAATGTTTTTGTAAATTAGTTGCATTTGGCAGACACATTAATAAGATTTTAAAATAAGATTTAAAATTGTCCATCTAGACAACAGTAGCTGCATTTAGAAAACAAAACCCAAGGGTAACAGCCTCTAAAATCAAAGATAACCTTAACAGAAAAGTTTTATACCTGTTGTATGTGCAGTACCGTGTCTCTTGTAGGCCATCGAATGGGCTAACCATCGAACAGTAAGTATCGAAGGTTCACTCGGTGAACTTTCATTTCATTGACGGGGTAAGTAACTACTTGTCCAACACTTCCCCGTCTTACACACAGAAGTGTTTCAAATTCCTTTTCTCCACTGTGGTGCGGTCTTGGAGTTGGTATATATTGTAAGCCCCCCACCTTGGTGGGTTTGAAACACTCCCGTGTGTGAGACAGGGAAGTGTTGGACAAGTACTTATTTACCTTGTCGATGAAATGAAAGTTTGGTTAGTGAACTTTTAGTGCTTCTTGTTCGATGTTCAGCCGTTAGATGGTTAGTCCATTCGATGGCAGAACATAGACCTATGCAGTATATGTTGAGCTGTGGTTTATGATCACCTTTGTGGTGTAAACAGGAAATCTCCAATATGTAGTTGACATTTATCATTGTAAGGTACCTGTCTGTCTTCACTGTTTTCCTAGAAGATGCCCATCACTACATAAATCATTTCACACATCTTGTTAGATAACCATGTAAAAGAAGATGTGTTTGTTTTAAAGATCAACTTCAATGGGTTGAGGGATGATTAGGTAGTCCGCTGTGGCTTATGTTGGTAGTTAAAGTTTAATACACGGCGTTAACATCCTTCAAAGTTTCCTTTTGCAACTCCCTCAGTCAGCTGAAAAAGGCTAAAATGTTAACCAATGTAATTGTGTTTACAGTCTGGAATGGTCGTTAATAGTCATTTAAGGATGTGAAAGAAGAGCAGTAACATTAGTTTCTATCATTTTTATATTGGGTCCATGTTCTTATTCATTAGTGGCTTCCTCCTCTTTGTGTTTTTTTTTCTGTGACCTCCATTGGAGGGCTGTAATTCCACTGTGATCAAAGGCAATTCTGATTTGAGTTAGGAAAAGTCTTAGAATGGAAATTTGCTCATATTTTAGTAATGAGCTAGTAGGCAAAACATATGTCCAATAAATGTGGGTTCTGTGGTGCAGAAACACATTCCCTGGGATTCATTAACACCTACACTAAGTGTAGAGAATGAACAGACAACACAAGCATAACTCACATCTTCTTCCTCCTAATTTTAGCTTTCCTACTGATTTTCTTGCAGCTTTAAATACTGAGCGGGATTCATAAAGGTTACCACAAAGTGTATTATACCTTTACCCTTAGTATAATCTTTCTGAATGACTAGAAACCAAAAAAATGTGGTAGTGATGCTCTTGAATACAGATCATGTACGCTTAGTGTATGTGTTACTGAATCTGGCCCATTGACTTTCTTTGTACTTACAAAACCTTCTTCTGCTTTAGCATGGTGAGAACTGTGCCCCATTTAGCCATATTTGCAGAACGAGATTTTTATTAACCACCCAAATGTTCACAAAATAACTTGGAGCATGTCATACAGAACAGTCCCATAAAAATACAGTTTTCATTTGAATCCTTTTTCACTGATAGCACATTACCCCAGAGCTGTTACATTTTATATCAGGTGCTTTATTTTATTAGTAAATATAAACATTTGATTTCAAAATTCTGTAAACTAAGCACTAAAATTTAAAAAAAATCCCATTTAATACACATACATGAGCACATACACATATACAACCTAGTCAGACAAAAAGAAAACAAAAGAAAAAGTAAAGGAAAAAAAATGACCATGGGGCTGTCTCCATGGAGATCACAGGAATCATGTAACCTTCCATTGCAGATTAAAGTATTCACTTCTTCCAGGGAAAAGATGGTACAGAGCATCTGTTCATGGACACCATTTGGAGTCCGGTCATTCTTTGCATAGTCAGTTCTTAAACATTACTTTTTCATACAGGCTTTTTTAAAATTTGTTGCAATTCTGTCCTTGTTGGGAAATGCCACCATTTTTTGTAATGGCCTTCTTGGCTGCTGCCAAGAAGAATGCATGCAATAAATGAAATTCATGTTAAGCCTATTCTGCTTTTTGCACGAGGCCCAACAAAACCTTGGTCCCCAAGCAGTCCTGCCCAGCTCAATGCCGTTCAGCAAAATCTTAACATTAGAAAGGTGGGACTGCGAATAATCCTACAAATGATGAAGTCATTGAGACAGTGAATAATTTGAAGTCGATGGAAAGAAGAACAATCAATCAAAATAAAAGCAAGTTGCACGCCAGTAAGTGGTTGCCATGGACCCAGCTCACACAAACTGTCTCATTTAAGGTCAGGTGAGGGACAATATATATGTAATAGGAAAAGTAGCCACTTAGAACTAGTCAAAAGTTCCTGTTGGAGAGAGAATTCTAAACCTAAGTTTGAGGGGAGCAGTATGGTTGGGGAGGATTGGGCGTAATATTGGAGTCGCATTCTGTGCAAAGGTATGTGTTGGGTCCACATGAGTAGATAAAGGAAAATTTTGAATAAACTGCTCAGAAAAATGTTAAGTTTCTGTAGGGTCCAGTAAGACTGTTTTGGGTGTGTAATGATATAGATGAAATTGTATTCTGAGATTCCATTTTGGGTAATTACAAAGAAGTGTGAATAAAAACGTTGGTAAAGAAATAGAAAATGATAAAGCTGCCTTCACCAACACTGAGCTGTAACCTGCTGTCAAAGTTAGAATGTGAACACTGGATTTAATAAAAGGAGAATTTTCCAGCCACTGGTGAGTAAAGAATATGTACAGATCACACAGTTTGTATTATAATTCCATTTTTATTATTAGTGAAGTATGTTTGAAAAAGGAAAGGTAGGCATGTATCCTTATTCAGTTTGAGAATGTGTAACACCAGTCTGCCACCTCAGCAGCCAGAAAATACCATGAGAAACTTTTTCAGTAGCTGTGAGGGAACATAAAACTAATGTATATTTTGCCACCTGAAAAATCTTTAGAAATGGAGCCTAGATAACTACATTGGAGACATCAGAATCAAAGTATTTGATTTCTGTGGGATGGACCTGCTAAGAATAATTGCCTGTCTATTACAAACTATCTCCAAGGAATTCTCCATTGATTCCAGAATAGCTCTATGGGGTGACAGCAGCCCTTTAAAAGTTCAGTTGATCTCTTCTTAACTTCAAACCATGAATTCACCAAAATGAGGGTCTTCTAGCCATCTGCCAGCTTTCTCAAGTTAGTGCACATATAATCAGAAATTTTGTTTATAATGATACTCTGTGTACATTAGGCAGTCTCCATCCATTCTTGGCTTCCAGTTAATACGTGAAGCTATGTTGAAGTTTTGATTTAAGTTTTCTCTGCTTCTTTTTGCCTTTGGTCCTGATGCTATGCTTTATTCACCCTCAGATATTCCCAGTCTGATAGTCAGCCATCCATTCAACCAAAACTGTATTTGTATATGTAAGGCATCGTCCAACTTAATACAAGTGGATTTACTGCACATCAGCAAGTCAAATGCCTTCAAAAGTACTCAGTTTAGGGATGTAAACCTATTGTGCAACATCAACACAAAGGTTTGGAGGGACATCTCACAGAGGATACCACTTCTGTGGAACAGAGTCCTTATTCACATAAAACAAAGTTTATCCCTGTCCATATTCAAGCACAATTTCATTCTGTGGATGGGAAACAGAAAATGTACCCCCAGGACTACCTCCTGTACTACTGTGGACACAAGCAGTTCCTAAATGCTATATCCCATGCATGGTTCCCTTTAAATTATCTATGGTATGACCCCAGTTATTCTCATTAGGGTATATAATATTATTGACCATGAGATGGGTAAGGCCAATCTGTAACCAAATGAGATTATTTTAAGCACAAAGAGGGAATTGGCTGGGCTTAAAATGGCCATCAAAGGCTAGTCTAATACTTACTTGCGAACCTATGTAGTATGTAGAACATCCTTCATTACTGTCAAAACTGAATATTTAATCAGGTTATAATAAGGTTCTGACATAAGAAACTTCACATAATAGCCTTCTTGTAGTGAAATTCTTGTGTAAGAATCTCATGGTAACAAGGTTGAGCACAGATTGTGTTCCCACAGAAATTACAGCAAAGCTCAAAATTTAACGGTCACTGTTTTACTACAAGATCTTAAATTTTACTAGAGTTGCAACAAAATTTGACATATAAGCATGGAAATTTGAGGCATTTCGTATGTAAATTGAACACACTGCCAAGTGGAACAACACATTTCTTGATCCTCCTGTTCTGCAAGGCAGATGACAATTTTTTAATACTGTCTGTGCCTTTCCTAGAGAGTAAACGAGTTGCTGTGCCACAAAGGTGTGATAAAGAAATCTCTAATTTAAAGGTCCATCTTCACCAGTATGAAAGTATTGTGCTTCAGCATGTCTATAATTATAAATACTGGTACTTTTATGGACATCTTTCCCTTTTGGACAGGCACCTCGCCAATACTAATATAAGTAACCTAGCAAGAACCTTCCCGTGTATGCTGTTAAGTACTTGAGACACTTGTTAATCTCTGGTTCCCTTGGGCTATACACATCAGGGCTTTTAGCAGATTACAAAGCTGGTCTAGGCCCACAAATATATGTTTTCTTGAAAGAAAGGAAGTCATTCCACTATTAATTCACGTTTCCTGATGTTTCATGTCATCATCCTTCCACTTCCCAGCCCCCCAGTCTTACTGCATTCCCGCTGACTCTCCCTAGTCTCCCTCTATTCACCATCTTGAGATGTTCTTCTACTCATTTTCTTGCTATCCCTCCCTGTGGTATCCCTCAGTCTTTCTTACTTTCTTTTGCTCTTACTACAGAATAGTTGTACATTGCAGTTATTTATATGAATGCTAGTAGTACTATGTTCCTAGATTTTGAGTTTAGTCATTAGCCTTGGTGTAAGTCAGTCTAAAGTCAGCACCAGTCCCATGATGATAATGATATTTGAATGTTTGTATTTCGCTGTCATTATATTCCTTTTCTTTTTTCTTGTATAACAGTTTGCTGTTACTGTTATTGATCTTGTAAATGTGCACCTTTGCAGTTTGTTGAAAGTTTAAATTGCCTGCATTAATCTATTTTTGTCTTTGATTTTTTTTTTTTTTTGTAATCATGGCGTGGTCCTGAACAGTGTCTATTGTGACCTGTGCTTGACCTACAAAACAGGTTAAAGTATTAAATGAATTTTAAGAAATTAATTTCTAAATACATAACTAATTTGTTATGCTGTCTATCTTCTTCCTAGGAGTCGGCACACTAGTTAAACTCCGACATGTAGAGTATTCTGTGCTCTCCAGGTAACAGTCGGCCTGTACCTGACCTACGATAACTCCCCAAAACTTTGCAGTGGAGGTAACCATTCCTGCCACTATATTGGTCTCCTGGAACATAATCTGTATGACTCCTATAAAGGTTTTTAAGGAACAAAATTCTCGTGCCACGTTCCTGAAGTTAGTCACTCATCTCCCACCCATAATCAAGTTTGGTGTCTAAATCAGGAGATGAGAGAAGAGCGCTTGTTTTGTTAATTAGCTGAGTAGGCTGTATACCTATTAGATGCTTTGGAAGACTTTTCTAGGCATATCTTTTTCAGTTAGTCAACTTCAAAATTTAATTTCCAGTACAAGCAGATGCTTACACAGTTTTTCTCAAAAGTTCAGAGGGCATTCATATTTTAATTGTATAATGTTAGTCAGACTGGACTGCGGTGGTGGTGCTGCAGTAGCATTGTCGCCTCACAGTAAGACGTTGTCCTGTTCGATTCTCAGCTAAAGCGTCTTCTGTGTGGAGACATGCGTGAATGGGCATACCTTCGTAGAAGGTTGTGCGTCAGGGCCGGCAACACGGCACTTAAAATCTACTGCCAATCATTAGCGGACCGGAGTTCCGCTGTGGTGACCCCTAACCGGGAAAAGCCGAAAGACACAACGACAATGTTAGACTGATACAGTGTCTTACTAGAGGCTCTGCAGTGCTCCTGCACAGTGCTATTTATCAGAAATAATTAATACTCTTAGAATTTCTTTTTCAATTTTTGTCAGTCTTTAGGCTTTGTGACTCACCCCTAAAAGCAAGAACTGTGTAGTCATGAAATGGACAGGTAAGGTCTCTCTCTGTGTGTTACTGCAGCAGTCATAATTCAGAGGTTATCGCTATCCTCCCACCCCCATAGTGTGTCAGTATGAAATCCTTCCCATGTCCTTATTATTTGTTGCTTGTTCTCGTTTAATTTTTTGCAAAGCAGAGTCTCTGAATTTTGAGAAGCCTGTCTAGAGTTCAGCATTTAAGAAAGTAAACATCAGGGCTTACCATATCTATGGAAAAGTTTATATAGCAATTTATATAATAACTATAGTGGTATATTTCTAGTATATACTAAGCTGAGATTGGAAGACACAAAACACAGATCAGCAAATACATGTGCAAACACATAGTAAAGTCAGTCAGTTGTGGCATCCAGGGGGAGTTGTCTTGGGTATTGTCAAATTGCTGCATGTTTTTACATTTGAATATTATTATTACCAGAGGGGCTTATTTTATCAGAAGAGAAAGCCATTCCAGAAGAGCTGGGTGACCATAGTGACTCAGTTCTTCATAACTAGCTTTAATTTCTGAAAGCCAGAAGAATGTGGGCTGATATTAGCAGGACGGGTGCTAGTTGCTGTTACAGTGCTCATTTGGGACTTTGGTTTTAATGTGTAAACTTTAGCAGCCTCGCACTTACCTCTCACCTTCTTAGTGCAAGAAATCTGGACAAATCCTGACAAAATGGGGTGACAAAGACCCAAAAATAGGGACGTATTTTAAATATTGCTCTTATAAATTTAGAATGTTGCTAGAGTAACAGGGTTTGTTTTAACAAACATTTTATGAAGGATTTGAAGTCTGAAACTGAAATGCATGTCATTGTTTAGTGACTTCAGTCCTCAGATAATCCCAGTGATTGGACGAAAAACCACAAAGTTTGTGAGGAACAGACCAAAAATATCAGCCAAAAATCTGGACAGTTGAGAGTTATGCTCTTGCACCCTGTATGTTTTGTACCTTTAATGATGGCCAATTGGGTATTTCTTTAGATAGGAAGAAAATTAGGGAAAGTTTCTAATACAGCAGTGAAACGGTTTCTAGTGACACTGTCAAACCTCAAGTTCCTCTTTGAGCAGTCACAAACAGGGACTGATTCTGTTTTGACTGTATCGTAGGCATAACTTTAAAAATGATGGTTTAAAAAGAAGGAGAATAATTGTGGCTGCATTGTTTAACTTTTTCCTGATACATTGAAAGGATAGAAATTCATTGCAGCAATTTTAATAAAATGCAATGTGCTGTGTGTGTAGGTAGCATTGCACTATAGCGATTTTAATAAAATTGTGTATACAGGTTCTTTTTTATGTGGTCAGACAACAGGACTTGTTCAGCTTTCTGAGCATTTGTAATTCTTCTTTCCGAAGAACTGTATAAGAGCATAAGTAGAATCCAAAACAGCAAAATCTGTAGTGGGGTTCAATTCACCAGTAAAATGAAACTAAAGGAATAAACAGTTTCTAATGAAGAGTTTTTGTGTTTACTGTAAAAATGCAGTCTCTGCAAACTAAGGTTCCACTTCTTATTAGAGAAATGACTGTATCATATCTCACATTGGATATTTTGTTTACTTTTAATTTGGCTTTGACCTTTGTCTTCCTGTGAACTCTTAAGACAGTTCATTTTATTGTAGAATAATAGGTAAATTGAGGAAGAACTGTTGAATCCCAGATCATTTTGACCACTTAATTTCAATCTGCATGTGCAAACAATGTTCCATATAATGGGAACCAGTGACAATTTGAGAAGTCTGCCGTACATTATTTAGCCAATTGTTAGAAAAATGTGCTTATTTTATCACTGTCAGTAAGTACCCTATACTCTTCTAGGGCCTGTTCTGCAGCGGTTACCAGTGGATGTGCTCTGGGCCTCCTCTTCTTTTCTTTGCATAGTAATGATAATTACTTTGGTGTCTCAGGACATGATTTTATATAATTTACAGCCAGCTCTCATTTAACCGGAACTCAAGCAACCAGAAATAAAATCAAAGAAATACTGTACAATTTTCATGTATTGCACTTTGTCTCCCCCACCTCCTGCAGACACATACTTTACGTTTTTAGAGTTTGAGTTTTAAAATGGAAGACAGGAATAAATTCCCTCTCTCCCCAACCTAAGAACAAGTCAAACCAAACAAATAGTATAGGGTACAGTACTAGTCAGACCTATTTGTAATAGTAACTCTCAAGCAACCAGAAACTACAGATCTGAAGTAGACTTCATTTGGTCATCAACATGTGGGTAATCGGATCTGAGACGGCCGCTTCACTAGCATCTCATCCGAGCACCAAGCTTCTTCCCTTACCGATAATGCCCCTCGGTTTCCTTCCTTTCCTCCGATCTCGTTTGCTGCTGAAAAGCATAGCATCGTGGTTGCTGAGCTCCAGGCTTATTGTTGGGTAACTGTCGTTTTTTTGTGGGTCTTTGAGTGTAGGTTCCCCTTTTCTTCCATTTTTAACCTCCCCTACCTCACGTTGTATGTCATGTTAAAAAAAAAAAAAAAGTTTTTGGTGTAGATCTTTTGTGGTAGTTCCCTCGTCCTCCATTCCCCCTAGGGATGTGTGTGTGATAGTGGGTGTGTGTGTTGGTGTGTATTATCTTCCCAGGCATGGCAGATGCTTCTAAGCCTGTCTTCAGGAAGTGCACAGAGTATGGCCACAAGCTCTCTCCAGCTGATGGCCACACTCTGTGCATGGTGTGCTTAGACGTGCCACATTTACTGACAGCCTGCTCTATTTGCACGGGCTTTAACCCAAGGGCCCTCAAAGACAGGAGGGCTAAGTAAGTGATGAAGGGTCTCCTGCCAGCTTCGGGGACAGCCATCCCCACTACTACCAGCTCAGCCGCATCTTTGCTGCTACTGTTTCGTCCCCTTCCCAGGCCCCTGGGACTCAACCTCCAGTTTCGAGGCCTCTGGAGGGGGATAAACCTAAGAAAGATAAGCAGAGGAAGAGGTCGCCAGACCATTCAACTCTGGTGGCTCCTTCTCCCAAGATTAGGACTCCTCCAAGGCCTAGTACCCCTGGCTCCATTCACCCAGATTTTCTCTGGAGCCTAGACCGTAGTCTAGTGCTTCCCACCACCGGCACTCCAGACCAGCATCATTGGAATCTTCTTCACGCTCTCCACGCAGTTTAAATGAGGCTGAGATGGATAAAATGATGCAGAAGGGCTCTGGTTCGACTCCCCCGTTGGACACGAGGAGAGCGGTCCCCTTATTGGTATCCCTGGGAGCTCTCTCTCCTTCAACATTCAACATGGTGGAGAGGGTCCTCTCGAGTGGGTCGAGACCCCCCTGATCATTTCCTCTTCGGAATCCGCCCCAACTCCCTCGGCTCTGGGTGTGGCTCCAACCATTTTGTCCTCTTTGGTACAGCCCATGCCCAATTTGCCCCAGGTAGCTCCCATCTGAACACAACAGGTGGTTTGTGAGTCCCCCTCAGAGACTCCCACTGAGTAGATTCCCTGGAAACGGTTGTGCTAAAGGAGGCACCTGGACTCCTCCCCAGAGTCCCTCACAGATGACACCGACGTGGAGGAAGAGGAAGGCTCCCCCAGATCACCCCCCGATGGTGCTTCCTTTGGGGACATCATAGAAGTTCTTCATCAAAGGGGGAGGTCCACCCAAAAGCCAACCGCTGACGAGTCATTGTTCCTGGAGGCTTTCGGCATGGGCTCATCTACTTCCTGGGTGTCCCCTCCCACGGATCCGCTTGTGGACCTCATTACATCTCGGGCATGGAAGGAGCCGGACACAATGGAGCCAATTCCTAGATGTCCAGATAAGGACATTAGCCCTTCTGACAGAAGTAGCTGGAGTAAGGGGTCCCTGGTAGACGTGATGGTGGTGGCAGCCACCACAAAGAAAGAGCTTGCTCAGGAGAAGTCCACATTCCATCCTCCTAACTGAGAGTCAAGGACTATGGACCACCTAGGGAAGCGGGTTTATGCTTCAGCTACCTTTTCTATAAGGGCGCTGAATTATTTGGTGCATGTTGTTCAACTTCAGCAGGATCTAGTCAAGGAGGTAGATGAGTCTGCCCCACAGTCCATGTCGCCGGAGAAGAAACAGGCCATCTCCACACAGATGCCCACTCTAAAAGTGGTTTCCAATACGTCCATGCACCTCCTTTCTCATGCTACAGAAGGAGCAGCAAGGCCGGCTGGCTCCGGCGTTGCCATGAGGTGACATGCCTGGCTATGTTAGTTCTCTGAACCCTTCAAGGCATCCTTTGCCAACGCCTCCTATGATGGTTCTTCCCTGTTTGGGAAGTCTGTGCGCGAGACTCTGGTCCAGAGTGAAAAGGATGGGAAGACACTGTCTGCCGTCAGGATCTGCTTCTCCGACCCTCAAAGATCTTTTTCAAGTAATCAGCGAGGGATGAAGAAGATCTGGTTCCGGAAATCTCAGTACTCCCGGGACACTCAGGACTTATCTTCCCCCAGAAGCAAAGGGGGGTTATGATAGATGCCAGCTCAGAGGCAGAGGGGGTCCGAGGAATTTCGGGTCTCGAGATGCTTTCTCGGACAGGCCTGCATAGCAGCCCTGAGAGGTTGCCTGACTGCTCATCTGTGGAGGCAGTCGGGGGTCATCTCTTGTTGCACCTGACGGAGTGGGAGTCTGTTACAACAGACCGTTGGGTGCTACAAATTCTATCCAGAGGCTAATCCACCCCCTTTTTAGAGTCACCTCTTCCCCCAAGACACCTCCCAGATGGTCCCACCTGCGCAAAGGGAGGTGGCAGCTCTCGAAGTAGACCAGCTGCTAAAGAAGCGAGTCATCCAACCCATCCCCCCAGATCTGTCCAGATTGAGCATCTATTCCAGGTTCTTTTTGGTGCCAAAGAAAACGAGGGACTTAAAACCCATTCTGGATCTTTCCAAGCTAAACCTGACAGTTGCCATGGAAAAATTCCAGATGGTCACTCTGCAATCCATCCTGCCCTTACCTGCAGGAGAATGATTGGATGTGCTCGATAGATCTCCAGGATGCGTACTATCCTATAAAGATGAACAGATGCTCCAGGAGGTTTCTCCACTTCTGGATAGGGCCAATCATTACCAGTTCCGAGCCCTTCCCTTCGGTCTCACCACAGCCCCCAGGGTGTTCATCAAGGTCATGGCAGTTGTAGTGGCACACCTGAGGCTTCAGGGAATTCAGGTATTTCTGTACCTAGACTGATTGGCTCTTCACTGCCCCCACCAAGCATCTACTTTCGCAAGCCAGAGACTACTTCCTGACATTAGCAAATCATCTGGGGGATTACGATCAACACAGCCAAATCATCTCTGTCCTCAGTTCAGACTCTAGAATTTATCGGGGCCCAGTTAAATACCACCCAGATCAGGGTTTATCTCACCCCGGAGAGGCTGTGGAACTTAAGTCTTCATGTTTCTCAAGTCAGCCAGTCAAGTCTTTCTTCGGCGGAGATGGTGCCGCGGGCTCTAGGTTCCATGGCAGCCACCATCACTCTTCTTCAAATGTGCATGTCTACATATGTGGGTGCTACAGTGGACACTAGCTGTTCAGTGGTCTTTGCTAGACCTTCCATTAGACCATCTGATATGTATTTCTGCAGCTTGTAGGGAGTCTCTTTGTTGGTGTGTTCTCTCCCCGAACCTAGGTGAGGGACGCCCATTTCTTGCAACTCCACCTCAGACCACAGTGACCACGGACGCATCCCAGTTAGGGTGGAGAGGGCATTGCTCGGGAAGGACAGTCCAAGGCACATGGTCCCCGAACAAGACCAAACTGCATATCATTGTACTGGAGATGAGGGCTGTCATTTTGGCATTATGGGCCCTTCATGCCTTTCTTCCTCTGGGGACTATTGCAGTCCAGTTGGACAACATGTCGGTAGTCTAATACATCAACAAACAAGGAGGAACCAGGTCTTATCCCATTTTTTGCGAAGCCACAGGATTGTGGGAATGGGTGATTTCCACCAGCCAGTTTCTGGAGGTAATGCACATTCTGGGACGGTCCAACATACTAGCGGACAAACTCAGCAGGACTGTTCTGATGCCTTATGAGTGGTCTCTGAATCCTTCTGTAGCAGAGCAGACCTTCCTCGTATGGGGTCGGCCTTGCTGTGATCTCTTCGCATCTCCTTCCAGTGCGAAGTGCAGCGAGTTCTTCGTTGTGAACCCCCCACAGGGAGAATCCCCCAGGGAAGCTGTTATCCATGTTTGGCCTCCCAGTCTTCTTTATGCTTACCCCCCCATTACCTCTCATAATGAAGTTTCTTCAGAAAGCCCGCAGGCTGGGGAGCAAGGTGATCCTCATTGCCCCATTCTGGCCTCGCCAAGTCTGGTTCTTCTTCCTTTGGTCTCACCCTGTAGTTCCACCATGGATCTTGGATCTGGTTACAGATCTCATACTGCACCCTTCAGGGATTCCTCACCCAGACCTGGACAGTGTGAAGCTCACTGCCTGGCTGCTCCAGTTCCCTTGATTATTAGTACTCCTGGGTTATCTTCTCCAGTTAAGACTATTTTGGTGGTGGCTCACAAGTTGTCCACCAGGAAACTACATCATAGTAAGTGGAAAAGTTTTTCTGTTTGGGCTTCTCAGCAGGACTTGGATCCTTTCACGGCTCCAGTACCAGCAGTATTGGAATTTTTGGTGAGTATTTTTCAGCAGGGTGCTAGCTCTTCTAAGGTGAAAGTACAACTGGCTGCCATCTCTAATTTCCACGTTGGGGAGAACATGGCATCTTTGACTTAACCTTCTTGAAGGACACCTTTCTCTTGAGACCTCCAGTAAAAGATCTTACACCTCCTTGGCACCTTACTTTGTTTTACAGGCTCTGGTTTCTCCCCCCTTTGAGCCAGCAGCATTGGTAGACTTACAGTTTTTGTCCTGGAAGACCGCCTTCCTAGTGGCTATCACCTCAGCTAGGAGGGTATCGGGGCTTCAGGCCGTATCCATCAAACCTCTGTATATGATTTTCCATAAGGACAGGGTTTCTCTACTACTAATCCATCTTTCCTACCCAAGATTGCTTTGGAGACTGATATTAATCAGACAATTAACCTCCCCTGTTTTCTTTCTGAATTTTCAGAACAGGGGCGAATATAAATTGCATTTGTTGGATGTACATAGACAGTTGAGATTCTACTTACACAGAACTAAGTCCTTCCGCAAGTCCGACCAGTTATCTGTTTCCTATTTTAGACTCTTTTTGGGTAAACCAATTTTGAGAGTGACTGTTGCACGCTGGATCTCTCACTGTATCCTTAAGGTATACGCAGACGAAGGCATTTTTCCTCCAGGTCAAGTTAAAGCACATTCCACCAGGTCCATGGCTACCTCTGCAGCTTTTTGGTCCAGGGTGTCTCTGGATGATATTTGTTCTGCGACTACTTGGTCCTCATCTCACACCTTTATTTCACATTACAAACTGGACATGTTATCTAGAGTTAGAGGATCCTTTGGCTCCGCGGTGTTCCAGAATAGCCTTCCATGAGGGCCACCAAGGCATTTGGTAGCTGGGGACTCTGTCCCACAAATTGATGAACAAATGAAGTCAACTACTTCAGATAAAGAAGTTATGTACTCACCATAACGTTCCATCTGAGTAGTTGTACTTCATTTGTCATCAACCGTCCCTTCCTACTTCACCCTGACCTTATCACTATTGTACTGCTCTGGTGTACAGGAGAGGCCGCCTCTGCAGCTCTCTTGTTCATATATGGTCAAGTTAAGAAGAACCTTTAGTGAGATGGTCTTTTTGGATCAGGCTTATGTTTTATGAGTCAGCAAACTCAATCTGAGTGAAGGAAGGCAGTAGAGGGGCATTATGGGTAAAGAGGGAGCTTGGAGCTCAGATCAGATGCCAGTGAAGCAGCTGTTTCGGATCCGATCCGGATCCGGTCACTCACAGGTTGATGACAAATGAAGCACAGCTACTCAGATGGAACGTTATGGTAAGTACATAACTTCTTTTTATCCAGTATCTACCAATCCCCATGGGTGCCAGTTAACTGAGAATGTCCTCTATGTTCTTTCTGTTGTGGACCATCTCATAGAAGCATGTTCTTTCGAGACTGATAGAGCAACTCGGTTTTGACAAAACTGTTTACAATTTATTCTCATGGTTTGATCAGAGAGAATTATATTAGGGTGATAGAGAGGGTACAGCCTCCCTAAATTTGAAAATTTTCAGTGGAAACACATGCTTTATATCAGTCTGTGCTGAACAGGGTTCAACAGGATGGTTTGTATCAAGTTGAAGCACATCCATCTTAAGTTCTTTGCAATGAATCAAGTCATGTTGCCCCAGCGAGAGTGTTTTGAAGCCAAATGTCACTTCAGTCAGTTTCATTGCCTTCTGGTACTGGTTTAAAAGCCTACACCACTTGTAATAGGTTACACAAATGACTAATTTCATCAACAAATTCCAAATAGTTAAAGCAGTAGCTTCAAAATGGCGGTGTGTGCAACTTCTTCAACTTGATAATGCCCTTTCCCTTCATTTTTTGTTGAGGCATTAGGAAAACAGCAGGAGGTTTCAAACTGTTACCAGTTTGGTCTGCAAATTCATCCTTTTTTTCTTGCTGTAGAGAAGCAACAGTGTGTGACAGCTCAGGCACAGTTTAGGAAGAAGTTAATATTTCCGATTTTACTCAGTTTGCAGTGAGGGGATTTAGAATCTCTCACTGTGAGTAGAAATATGCTTAGGTTACAACCAGCCATGATGTGTTTGTTATATAGTGCCATTGTTTTAAAATGGAATGTCTTACCTTTTTAAAATGTATCGCTGAGCTTATGCTGTATTATAATGCAGACTCTTATTACCATTCTGATCGCATATTGATGCAAGTAAGCAAGGACAGCTTAGCAAAATACTCCGCATGCGTATGGCATACAGCTGCAAGCCATAATCTAGTATTGTAGCTGTCACTCTGAGTGGCATTATAAATTAGATGCAGTGGAAATTGTTTCGTATGCAAAATGTACATGATTTGTGATTATACAAACATAACTGAATTTTAGTAAATATACCATATTTACATGATGTTTTATGTTTTAAAGAAAAACACATGGCAAGAAAAAAAAATGGTGGCCATAGTGTCTGATGTTTTGCTATATCCGTTTTTCATTATGGCTACTGAATTTTTTTTTACCGGATTTACCTTCCACTTGCAGTGCATTGTACTCAACAGGAGGTAAAGAAAAATCTGTCCATTGTATAAACAAAGAACATGTGGTTCTTCAGACCTTTAGGGATAAACCAGCCCTTGCTTTCTCTTCTTCATAAAATAATCATAAGTACTTACTGACTTGTGGTCTTCACAAACTCATTCCATTATTTCCATTGGTCTCAGTAGAATGAGAGGATTTTTCTTAACAGACCTAATATTTTGTGGTTTACTGGTGAAACTGCCTTTTCTAATTTAAGCCCTGCATCTTGGGATCTGTTTACCCCAACTCATGCACACTTTAATTGCAACACTTAAACTTGAGTGAGAGGACACATTCGTTAAACACAGTTGTTTCCCTGACCATAAATGAATAAGTTACCCCTGTATCTCAGAGATGCCACTTTCAGCTTAGTTATTTTTCTTCATAAATTGTACTAATACCTGTGCATGTATATTATAAATAACCAACCCTCTCCCATATTTTTTCTGTCACTTTAACACAGATCAGTGTTTCTGTTTTTGATTGTGTGCATTTCTTTTTACCACTTTATCTTTCTTGCCTGTTGTCTTTAATAGTGTGTTACAGCTGGGACATTTTAGCTTATTTATCTGTTGTAGTCATTTGTTTAGACTGTACTTTAACTTGTCATTAATGGCAACATTGCCCATATTTATGACTTGTTAAAATTCGTACAGTGCTGTGTAGCTGTAGTTGCATACTATAATATTTAACTGATTTATGCCCAGGTTGTAACTGGAAAGTGTCTATGGGATCAGTCAATGTACTGGATTATGATTGGGGCACTCCTTTTCCTTCACATTGCATATAGTGAAGCCACACAGATGCGCACATTTCCTTGTGTTTGCCCCTTAGTACATGGCAGCCCTACTTTCACAGATTGCTGTGCAGTGCCTACAGCTTTAACCAGAAGTTGCATAAAGTGTGCAACACCCATTGCTTTTACTCAGGAAAAGAGTGCTGATCTTTGCTAAACAGCCTAAGACCATTCCCAAGCTTGGATGGGCAGCATGCCTGGGTCAACTGTCCCTATGCCACTGAATGTTTTAAAACATTTTTAGATAACCCCCTTTGTCTGTTTAGTGCACATTTCCCATCCCATCCTACGTGATCAGGGGTATGGTGCTTTTAACATTTTTCTTGACATTAGTGTTTATGCCATTGCAGAACAGACAAGACGGTGATACTGCTATTTAAATGCAATGATCAGAAGGGGAATTATGTTTTGCAAAATCCCATGTTAGGAACGGACCCATTTCTGTAGCATTCCTGTGCCATTTTCAGTCCTTTGGCAAGTTTTGTCACAGTAAGATGATGTGAATAACTGTATGTACCCTGTGTACTTCTCTGATAGAATGTTTTTCAGAGTCTGTTTTTAAGTTCTGTTTCAAAAGAAAAAAAAAAGTTAAATAATGCCTAAATGACTTAGAAGAAGCCTTCTCCATTGTGCACTTACCCATCTGAGAATTCATATTGAAGTTTTCTTAGCCCAATAAAAATCAGAATCACCAGATAAACAGCAGTATTCCATTTGCAGAACTGTACTTTTGGTTTGCATTGTAGCCCTCAGTCTGCTGAATATCACATTTTCTTCTGTAACTGACTTAGGAGGACAGAGCATACCCATTGCAATCATTCCTTCAGAAATGTTATTTTTTTCTAGACATTTCAAGCTGCTGTTATGAGCATTTATTTAAGCAGTACACAATGGCATAATGTGGGTATTTCATATATACTTCTGATGGGGAGACGTTTAGTCTTGAGGACAAATCTTGTAACTAGAGCCGATCAGTGTTCAATCATGTGTAAAAGAGGTTTGTTCTGTTATACAGTCACATTATTTTAAAAATAAATTTCTCACTTAAAAAAAAAATAATGTGTAAGGTGGACGCCACTGCTATTTTGTTTCTCTTAGCTGATGCAAACCAGTGGGGTGTTTTTAAAATGCACCAGACACTGCTTGCTCATAACTGCAATGATACATTTGCAGTGTATCAAGTTGTTGCAGTTTGTACCACTGTGAGTATGGCCACAGAAGTTAAACCAAGTAGCAGTTTTTTTAAGGCACAGGTTGGCCTCATTTTACTTTTTAAATATGACAGAGGTGCCTTGTGTGTGTGTGTGTGTGTGTGTGTGTGTGTGTGTGTGTGATTTGCAACAGGGCCTTGAACAAAATGTTGGCTTATGTTCCACAGCATAGGTGTGTGAGTTCAAAAAAAAAAATAGCAGCTGTTAATTTGGGATTGTAGGTAATTGTGCTAATCTGTGTTTCACTGTGGCTACTGACCTTCATGGCACATTTTATTTCCTATTAGGAGTACAAAACACTTTAGTGAAACTGAAATCTCTCCATTTCGCAAGTAATGGTGGTGTGTTAAATATAAATATTTTTAATTTTAACTGTCACATAAGACTAATAATTTATTTATAAAAAACACATTTATACAATTTCTCTGTACAGTCCACAAATATGAGTCAAGATTAGCATTGCAGTCCAAAAAATTCCATTTTGCACACTTGCTTACTAATTTATCTAAAAAAAAAATGAGCATCTTCAAACACCCCCACCACTACCACAACTACCACCACAGTTTAGGAAATGAATGTATTACTTTCAGATGGTGCTATGTTGTTTTGCACAGTTAATTCACATTTTCTCTGAACATGTCCTATATTAGTTATTCGTAAACAGAGTACTTGTTAATCAGGTATGAGCATGTTTCAATTTTATTCTTTTAGTCCTTTTTTCAGACTTTAAAAGCATAGTGCTGGAAAGGTACGTAGTTTGGTAAAAGTGCTAGGTTGACTTACTGACAAATAAAAGCAACACACGGGTGTGTTTGAGTATGCTTGCTTTGTGTTTAGTAGTTACCCAGTAAATTGCTTTCACAGTCTGATTTATTGTTTCATTTGCTTCTCAGTAGGGCGATAAAGATTTTAGTGTCTTTTGTTTGCAATTTCCTGTTTTACCTTAACTCTGTCATTCTACTTTCATAAATTATAACTAGAGGTTTACATAAAGCTGTCTGCAACCACCTCACAGGGATCTTCTGGCTTATGTGTTCTCATCCATACATTTTAAAGGTTTTTGCTTTGTACAGGCTCCATTATGATTCATTTAATGACAGAGAAAATGTTGTGACTTCACTATATTATAATTTGTACCATTGAGAGTAGTGTAAAGGTGTTTATAGTGTCTTTCACTTCAGTCATTGCCGATCCTGACCCAGTCTGTCTCCGGTATTTGCTCAGTGATCCTGTACTAAAAAAGGTGAACAAGAACATCAGGTGCTCATTCCTCTGAATTTCTGTCCAAAAATCCTGGATTTGCTATTTGTATTTTTGTTTTATACCTGTCATTTGTAAGTCGTTGGGCTGTGTATCCTTTTCAGGTATGACTCCACCGTTGGATATCCGTATAACAATTGGTGGTATTCTTAATCATATTTGGGTTCCTTGTACTTGACTTGCAGTTAGTGATAAGTGTAATTAGGTTGACTGGGATGGTTTCGTCTTTTTCTTTTGAGTTTTTTTTCTTTGCCTTGACCAGGTCATCTTCTCTTTCTTATCAGACTTCCCTGCCACCACCAGTCACTGTCTACCACCTTCAACAGTTACCTCTTTTAAGCAACCTGTTGTGGGGCGTGAAGGGTCTGATGGTTGTCACTTAGCTTTTTTTAAATATATTTGCCCCCTCTGCCATGTTGAGTCACGCGCAAAGTGGACTTGTACATTTGTTCCTCAGAGGTGATAACAGCCCCAATGTGGGGGATGCCAGGATCCTGTAGAGTGAAAGCCATCCAGTGGGGCATCATCCTTGCAGACATCACAGACTTTGCAACTTCACTAGCATCCCGACAACTGAGGATGTTATACATAGTGTCCTAACTCCCATTTCCTGATGTTGACTTGAGCAAATGGACTGCCTATGCCCTATGACCTGCTCATGCATGCTCCTTCACACTCAGAGGCAAGGACTAACATCAGTGATATAAATAGCCCATCCATGCCTGCCCTAGTTCAGCCTCCTGCTCAAGACTCGCTTCTGCCCACCAGTGTGAGGCCTGTCTTTTTTCCAGAGTTGCGGGCCTTCCCGACCAGGGCCACTGATGTTCCTCTCCCCAGAATGGATATGCTCATCCTCCTCTGCCTTCACCCAAGCTGATAATCAAATTTGAGTAACCTGGGTCATATTTATGGCTTTATCCCTTTATGACACTGGAGTAAGCCTGATTGTCATCCAGCTTTAAAGGCCCCTCATTAGAGTAATGGAGTACTGAATGGCCAAGTAATAGGGAAGGTATGGTGTGGAAAGATAGCATATGAAAAATAAAATGTAATCTAATGGGTCTTTTTGTAAGCACATAATGTATTTACTAGGTATTGGCCATGATGATGGAAGCTTTGCAGGAGAAGGATCTATTTATGTTTCCATACCTTGATGTCTGGATTCTGGTGATCCTGTTGAATTGAAGAATTCTGTTGAAGAACCTCTACAGTGATCACTCCCATGTTTGCTTTCCCAGGAGGATGACCATATACTATGAGAAGTTTCCTCTGATTCTGTCTTAAGACACTTACCTACATTGCCATGGAACTGGAGATGCTGCAGTGCCAGGCCTTTCTGCCAGCAGGGAAGGCTAGCTAATCAAGAACTTGACATGTTATGTGAGAGCACAGAGCAGTAGGATCCAAGCTTGGATACTCCTGTATGTTCTGGGGTTCAGCACTGCCACATCTTCATTGTACCATTTGCCATGCCTCACAATGTAGCTTTTACAGTGAACTGTGAGGTGTTGATAGCTACAGTGTCATCACTCAGAGCGCATGTTTGATGAAGACCTTTCAGAAGTGCAGTACTCCAGTGAGTTAGCCTTGCTCCACTGAGGAGAATATCATCCTTCCCTTCTTCTGCGTACTGCAGCAGGGCAGTAACATAGGATGCATTTACCTTCCCATCATTCCCACTGATCACTGCAAAGTTTAGCGAAGAAACACCAGAGCTAATTCTGGTCACCCCCCCCAGTGGCCTGGAAGGTTGCAAATCTGCTTTCTAAGGTCCTTTTGAGAGAAACCGCCCTTTTGTAACTAGCATAGAATGGTCCCCATAGACAACCAGGTCCACCTCAGGGGGTGGCTCTTTATGAAAACTCTCCACCTCAGGGGGTGGCTCTTTATATAAACTCTCCAATCTTCTGGTTGGGATATCAAAATTGATTGATACTGCCTTGACGCAAATGCATCCAAATGAGGAATGTTCTGTAGCTGAATGCAACGGCACCCACATCATACAATTTACAAGTCATCCTGACCTATCTCGAGCATCTGACTGTTTAGGATTCAGTTCTGTAAGCTCTTTCTACCTATTGTGGAGAGGGATTGTGTCCCAATACCAGCTGGTCAAGTAGTTTCTTAAGAGTGTGCATCACTGCCTACCTTCAAAGAACCCTTCTCTTCTGTAGCATGTAACCTTCCAATATTGACAGACCTGCCAGTCCCCTGTCTGATCCCACTGAGTCAGAAGAATTGATATTAATTGTATACAACACACACACACACACACACACACACACACACACACACACACACACACACACACACACACACACACACACACACACACACACACCATCCCAAAAAAGGGAGAAAGTCACACACAAGTCGGTAATATGATTGAGTAAAAGTAGCAAAAATGTCTGTAATGGAAATATATTTGAAGCAAATTAAACTAACTTTAGCACAGATGTACCTGTTGCCTTCTCTGACATACGGGACACCATTGTTAAACAATCTGCAGTGTTCCCCGCAATCAAAATTACAAATATGCTACAACAAGATTGCTAAATTCGCTACAAACACCCACTACACAATTCACCACTGTATTGCCCTAAAAAATTTACAATGGCCCAAACTGTCCCATTACTTGTTATTCCTCCAGCTCACAATTTCTCATAAACTTATTTATAAACCACAACTCTGCCCTGCACTAAACTCACTACTCACCCTCTGTAATCCCACTAGGCCACTACGATCTGAAGAGCAGCAGCTTCTTCAAGTCCGTAAATCCAGATTACCTGCAGGACAGCTATCATATTTATGGACCATGGCCAAAAAATGGAATTCCCTGCCTACATCCATCCGCCTTTAACATAATCCTAGCAACTTCAAAACTGCAAAACCACTTCCTCTCCAATTGGATATGTAACTGCTCTATTTACTCCTCTGCCATTACTTAATTTGTCCACTGAACTTGGTAAGTCTCTCTCTAGTCCCTGCTAATATGTCTGTTGTGCGGCACTAATATATCCTATCTGCTGCCAAATTCCTTCTCAAAACCTACCTCTGATTTCGATCCTCCCACCTCTCCTAGACAACTATTACCTTTTGCTTAGCCTTGCTGTCTCTAACTTGCATTCTACCTCTACATATATTTCAGTCTGTATTCACTTCATAGTCCATGTCTTCCTTATATTTGTTTAATGCCTGATGGATGGTGCTCAAACCAATACTCCATTGTTGTAAATACTATACCTATTCACTTGTATTTATGATCCTTATGCATCTATTTTTTTTTTTTTTGTATAATTTTCAAGGGACCTTATTTTGTATAAGTCTTGTAAACTGTCTTTAAAAATTCTGTTATACCTGCTTATGTATACTTGGAGCTTTTGTTCCCGGGCCTCCACCGAAAGTGGGCTTTCCCTGGCCCAGTGAACTTTCCCGGTAATCAAATACCAATAAATAAATATTAGTCTCTTAAAAAATGCTTTACTTGGTGGTCATGTGTAGGGAGCCATATTATTTGGTCTTTCACAGGAATCAGATGTACCTTAGTGCTAACTGAGAATTCCACCTGGAAGTGATGTCTGAGTTGCCATGGAGACCCTTTCCAAGAGAATTGCACTCTGTGGTAGTGTTTCTGCATCTTGTTGGAAAATACTTTAGTTAAAGGCACTTTGCTAGAGATGTGTGCTTCCTCAATTTCCTTCAAATATATTTCCATTACAGATATTTTTGCTACTTTTACTCAGTCATGTTACTGACTTGAGTGTGACTTTCTCCCTTTTTCGGGATGGTGTGTATATATATGTGTGTGTGTGTGTGTGTGTGTATATACACATTATATATATATATATATATATATATATATATATATATATATATATATATATATATATATGTAATGTATCTATATATATGTGGGTCTACTTCACTCTATGAATTTTCTCATAACCAAAAATCAAAAGAATGAGATGAGAAGAATCGCAAAACACTGAACCTTTACATTGCCAAAATTCAGAACAACGAAACACCAGCTCCTCCAAGTCACACAAAAATCTACATTTTTTTGTGTTTTTGCATGAGGCAAGCCCCCTGAAAACCCCCCATGTGCAGCCCCTGCAAACTGTATATACCAACTCTGAGATCGCACTACAGTGAGGAAAAAGGTAAATTTCCCGATCGTCACTGCACCGTGATCTCCAGTCAGAAGCTCTGAGTGGTTTGTGACTTGCATTGCTGATTTTTCATTTATCCAAATTTCGGCAATGTAAAGGTTCTGTGTTTTGCGATTTCACTCTTCTCATCTCATTCTTTTGATTTTTGGTTATGTGAAAATTTGGTAGAGTGAAGTAGACCATATATACATTTGTGTGTGTGTGTGTGTGTGTGTGTGTGTGTGTGTGTGTGTGTGTGTGTGTGGACATATATGTGTGCTTGAGTGCATATGTGAGAGTGTGCTTTCAGGTCTCCGCCTTATGATTCTTGATGCTTGGATGCTTTCTGACTTCTTCCATTGTGGTGGATTACTGCTTTGAGTTCAGCCTAATTGTAGCATCTGCAAAGAGGCCCCAGATGTTAGACCTAACAGATATGTTCTTTTGCAGGAATTGATCTCTGAGTTACCCTCTTTGTTGGGTCCCAAAATACTTTCTTCACATTGCCATGTGATTAGATGGCACATTGATCGTGTCATTTGGTGTTTGGAATTCTTTGTAAGCTGGCTAAGGATATATTTGTGCATTACCCTTTTTTTTTTCCCAATTTTTTTCTTTTTACATTCTGTTTCTGCTGAGCACTACGCATCTTCTTCTACTGCATCTCCTGACTCCCCCTGTACATGTGGGCATAGCACTGCACGTCACCCCATGTGGGAGACTCCCATTCTCCAGCTGAAGTTAGCCTGTGCTGCACTATGATCAGGGCTGGGAAGAGAGCTTCACAGAGGATGGAATATCATTGAGACAGCCATAGAGGGTGGTTGAGTTTTTCCTGGCCTTATTTGTCCCTGCAGTGGCTGGATGTGCTACAATCCCACAAAGCTGCCCCCTTGATTTGTGCATACTTACATGCATGAGATAAGTAGCAATTACTGAGCATGTGCATCTTGTTCAGCACTGCTACGTGCTGTTTGAGTTACCTGTGTTGGATGTCCGCCATGCAGTGGGTCAGGGTACTTCACTACAGTATAGATGAACCAGTATCAGCTGCTCACTCCTGTTCTACTGCACTTAAATCTCTCTCTAATCAGTCTTTGTTCGTTTGGATGACATTTCTGACTTTGTGTCATTCTGCCATGCTTCCAGCTACTTCTGCCTTACTTGATAAAATTACATTTTCCAAAATCTGCAGTGTTTTTCATGATTTATAGGAAGTGTGATCACTCATTGCTCAAGAAAGAAATGTGTATGTGTGTGTCTTTCTCTCTCTCCCTCTCTCACTATATATATATATATATATATATATATATATATATATATATATACATACATACATACACACACACACACAGAGAGAGGGACTCACATGATTCCATAGTGTGGGGCAAGCTTTCCACGCACTATCTCACTATGAGGTTGTTTGAGAAAGATGCTGAGTTGTGACTTGTGGAGAGGATTAGAACTGTTATAGTAAGAATGTATCTGTTATGTTCTGTCAACACTACAGCACTGAAGAAGCCCACATAGTGATCAGCCATACATTTTTTAACCAAGAAACATCTTTATTTAATTATCTTGTATGACATAGACAGTCATACATTTATATAAATGTAAACAAACCATATTTACTTAATTTTAGTTGCAAACATTATATCTGATGTTGTTAATCTTCATTCATTCCGTACTGATGGATTTCGGTTCCGTCCTCAGTACCGACTTGGCTGTTGTAACAAGCTTGCGACAGCCAGTAAACTCTCGAGCTAAGCTTTACCCATAGTGCCCCTCTCCACTTTACCTCAGATCTCATTTGCCGTGTAAGAAAACAAGACCTGTCAGACCAGGCTCTCAGCTAAGTGACAAAAATTATTACTAATTTTCTCTTTTCTAGTGCTATTTTTTAGTCGTTTTTCCTTCTATAAGTATATTGGATATCTTTATTTTATTTTTGTGTCCCTCTGTTTCTTTTTTCTGAGATTTTCTACCAAGTGGGTATGCTTCATACCATTGCTGGTACTTCCTTTTCTTTACCCGTTTGAGTATTCCTATTACCATTGCTGGTTATTTTTTTCCTTTACCTTCACTTTTCACTTAAAAAAAAAAGTTACTTTCTTTATTGATGATTGTTTGAATTTTTCAAATATGTCAAATAAGAAGGGAACTACAGGTTTCAAGAGATGTGACAAATGTGATAGGAAAATGCCTAATGTTGACAACCACGCATCTTGTGTTTACTGCTTACAGGTGCCTCACCTTTCTGAGAACCCCCCCCTTGTGAGATCTGTAAAGGTTTCACCTCCAGCACGCTTGTGGAGCATAAAAATAAATTAATGCTAGCCGGAATGTTAAAATCTCCATTCGCGGAGGCTATTTCTGAGTCAGAGGCTTCCCTGCCTCCCAGAGGAGAACATAAAAAGGGGAGCAAGTCCTTACCATCATCTCCTCATGAGTCTAAACTATCAGAACAGAAACCTCAGGTCCCAAAATTGTCACATACATTTGATCCGAAGCCTAAATCAGCAGCCTCAGCTCCGACTTCGGTTCTGACTGAACCAGCTACATTGGTGCCATCCTCTGCTGTTTCTGCACCGATGGTGCTTCCTGCATCAGCCACGGCACTGACAACTACATTTCAACCTCGACACCGACCCACCTTTCTGTGCCAACAATAGTTATCCAAGATCCGGACACTCCCCCCTTCCCTATACTTCATTCTGGTCCTTTGACCTCGGTACAGAAAGGTGATATACACCTTAGGACAAGGCACTACCCCTCGATGGGTCCCTTTTCAGAACATTCAACTTCACCTTTGGGGATGTCCACGCATTCCTCTAAGAGTCTTTCTGAACTAGATGTAGTGAGGCTAGTGGATCAGCTGTTAGCGGCCAGAGGATTTTCAGCTCCATCTAAACCCTCCCTCCCATTCAGAGCCGAGGGTTCTGCTCCAAGGACTCCACAGCGTTTTCCTCCTTTGACCTCCTTATACGTTTTGGAGGATTCATCACTGACCCCCGGTTCCAGCTTCTTTGGCACTGGTGGTAGATGGCATGGCGTCACCCTTTCATACATCTGCCTTGGTTCCGGTAGCGTTGATGGACCCATTGGCTTCTTCCTTGGTAACGGGTCCTTCGGGGCGGGGTGTGATCCCCGTTCCAAATTTGTCCCTTTTTGTTCCGGGCTCCCATCCCTCTTTGGGAGGACATGCTGTCCAGATGATTGAGAGGGCATTGGCCTCTACAGCCTCTCAGTTGGTCCCTCTATTGTTGGAGATTGGCCCCTCCCCTTCCTCTGAGCCACAGCTGTTGCAGACCTCTACTCATGTACACCGGGCTCTGGAGCCACAAGACACCCTTCAAAAGGCTCTCCTTCTGCAGGTTCCTCTTCAAATGCTCCCCTTGAAGAGGTTCCTCACAAGAGATCATGCAAGAGGAAGCGCATTGATTTCCCAGTGGAATCTTTGACAGTAGATATGGATTACGATGAGGGGGAAGGGTCCCCACGGTCGCCCCTTAACGATGTCTTCTTTGCAGACATTTGGGAGATCCTGAAACAGCGTGGTGATTGGAAGTCCAGCACCCCTTCTCTGAGGAGCCCGTGTTCTTGCAGGCTTTCTGGGCCTGGCGCTCTGTCTCTTGGGTGACCCCCACCTGCAGATGAGCTTGTCCAGTTGATTGTGCAGCGCGCGTGGAAGAGTCCTGATGCCATTGAACCTATCCCCCATAGACCAGATGAAATTCTTTCACCACCGGAGGGCAACCCACACTGGTCCAAGGGCCTTCCTGTGTATGCTATGGTTGTGGTGGCAGCCACTAAGAAAGAGCTCACCGAAGAGAGCAGTGCTGTCCATCCCCCTAACAGGGAGTCTCGGGAAATAGACAGACTAGGGAAGCAGGTATTTTGTGCAGTGACCTTCGCTGTTCAGTCCCTGAACTATCTGGCACATTTTACTTGGCTTCAGAGAGACATAATTTCAGAACTGTCAGAAGCCCTTGCAGGAGCAGTCTCTGATGAGGTATGGGACAAAGTCGCCTCATAGCTTGCTACCCTGGAGTCCATCTAGAATTCATCCATGAGGTTGATTTCAAACTCAACCAAAGGGGCGGCAAGAGCAGCAGGCGTTGTAGTTAGAAGCCACGCCTGGATGCGGCTATGTGATTTTGCGGACCCTTTCAAGTCTTCCTTCCTAAATGACCCTGTAGAGGCCTCATCCTTCTTTGGCCTGAAGGTTAAAGACACCTTAGCCAGGTGTGAGAAGGATGGTAAGACCTTGTCTGCTGTAGGCGTACATTTTTCTACACCTCAACGACCCTATTTCAGGAATCAGAGGAGTGGAAAAATGTGGTACAAAAAATCCCAAGGTCCTTTCCGTGACACAAGTGGTGAGTCCCCCCCCCCCCCCCCGGGGTAGAGGGAGGAATTCATCTGGAAGACACCCCATTCAGAGGCAGTGGGGGTCCCCGTATCTAGGGATCCAGGGATTCTTTCTCTGGACAGTCCTATCAGCGCACCTGAAGAGTGGCCCACTTGCTTGCTTCTGGAAGCAGTCGGGGGACGTTTCTCTGTGCACCACTTTGCCTGGCAAGAAGTAACCACAGACTCTTGGGTGCAGACAGTTATGACCGTAGGATATCACCATCTCGTTCAATATTATCCCAAAGCATTTAAGACGCATTCCAGATGTTCCACCCAGTCAAAGGGAATTCGCAGCTATAGAAATTCAAAAGCTGCTTCAAAAAAGGGTCAGCCTAACAATCCCTCCAGACCAAGTAGAATCCAGCTTTTACTCAAGATTCTTTTTAGTGCCAAAGAAAACAGGGGACTGGAGGCCAATTCTGGACCTTAGCATCCTAAACAAATTTGTCAAACAAGCAAAATTCTGGATGGTCAAAATACAGTCTATTCTCCCTTTCTTGGGAAAGGATGATTGGATTTGCTCTATAGACCTTCAGGACACGTATTACCATATAAAAATGAACAAACGCTCCAGGAGATTTCTCCACTTTTGGCTGGGAGCCAATCATTACCAATTTTGAGCACTGCTCTATGGCCTCTCTACACCCCCCAGAGTGTTCAACAAATGCATGGCAGTGGTGACAGCTCACTTGAGACTACAAGGATTCTGAGTGGTTTTATACCTAGACGATTGGCTCCTCCCAACCCCAGCCAAGCATGAACTCTTTTCAGCGATTCACTACACCTGGCAGCTTCTGAACCACCTAGGGATAACAGTGAGTGAGGGCAAATGCATGCTTTCTCCATCTCAAAGACTGGAATTCATAGGGGCGAAGTTCAGTACCCAGTCTTTGCTGAGTCTACCTTCGCTTTCACAGGCTACAGAGACTTGGATCGCAGCTCCAAGTGATACTTAACCAAAACAAAGTACCGTCCCGAGCTGTTCTCCAGCTATTAGGGTCCATGGCGGCATCCATTACAATGGTTCCATTGGCAAGATTACACATGAGGCTTCTTCAGTGGCTACTGCTAACACAATGGTCCCCCTTAGACCTACCCATGTAATTCCAGATCAGGATAACCAACCGATGCAAGACCTAATTTGGTGGATGAGGCCAGAACAAATTCTATGAAGCCGACCCTTTTCCCCTTCCTAGCCCAGGGCTGTAGTGACCACGGACACCTCCCTGATCAGGTGGAGGGGCACTTTCAGGGAAAGAAGGTCCAAGGCACTTGGTCATCCATGGAGGACAGTTTGCATAGCAGTGTTCTAGAACTGAGGGCAGTGCTTCTAGCGTTGCAAGCATTTTAGTCTGTTCTCCCTTCCGGAACAATTGCCACCCAGTCCGACAACATGTCAGTAGTCTGGTACATCAGCAAACAAGGCGGAATGAGGTCCTACCCGTTATGTCAAGAAGCCATGAGAATTTGGCAGTGGGTGATCGCTTCCGACCACCTTCTGATAGCAATGGACATTCTCAAGGATTCCAACGTAATTGCAGATAAGTTGAGCAGGTGCATTCTCCTGCCTGATGAGTGGTCCCTCAATCTTGTCATAGCGGTGAAGATTTTCAGCCTCTGGGGTCAGCCTTGCTGCGATCTATTCGCATCCCCCACAAATCACAAATGCAGCAGCTACTTTGCCCTAATTCTTCCACGGGGGAGGGGTCCCCGAGGGATGCTCTTTTACACAATTGGCCCATGGGACTTCTTCCTCTGATCCCACAATTCTTAAAGACTGAGAAGCAGAGTAATCCTAATTGCACCCTACTGGCCTTGACAAATTTGGTTTCCTTTCCTATGGCCTCACTTAGTACATCAACCCTGGATTCTGGATCCATCTACAGAATTGCTGCCACATCCACAGGGTTTGACGCATCCAAATGTATCAAGTTTCAAGGTGACAGCTTGGTTTTTCCACTTCCATTGATTGCCAGGCAAAGCCACCTATCCTCCCTGGTTCATCGCATTCTTCTGGCTTCTCATAAACCATTCACCGGGAAACTTTACCTCAGTAAATGGAAACAATGCATTTGTTGGTCTCGTATAAAGGGAATTGATCCTTTTTCAGCACCAATACCAATAGTTTTGGATTATCTATCGAATCTCCTTGAATATGGAGCTGCAGCCTCTTCCATTCGAGTCCACCTTTTAGCAATCTCCAATTTCCATAATGGGGTTGAAGGCTCCTCCTTATTCTCTCACCGGCTCTGTAAGACCTTTTTAAAGGGTGTTGTACATATCAGGCCACCTTTTAAACAGCCAATTGAGCCATAAGACTTGACCCTGGTACTCCAAACCTTAACCATTTGAACTTGCGGCCGACTGTGACTTAAAATTCTTGTCGTGGAAAACTTTGTTCTTGGTGGCCATTACTTCAGCGAGACACATCTCAGAATTGCAAGCTTTATGCACATAATGTCCCTACCTGATCTTCCATAGGGACAGAGTATCACTTCGGTCTAATCCCTCCTTTTTGCCTAAGGTTATTTCTGATCTATTAACCAAACAATTGATCTATCAGTCTTCTTCCCAAACTACTCTAATAAGGGCGAGTATACTTTGCATTTGCTTGATCTTTACAGACAACTACGTTTTTACCTTGATAGAAGGAAATCCATAAGGAAATCTGACCAACTGTTTATATCCTATTCTGGTCCGAAAATAGGAAAATTAGGGTCCAAAGTTACCTTGTCTAAATTTTTGAGAGATTGCATTTCCTTTGTGTATCGTACTAACAAATTCTCAGTCCCATCTAAGATCAAAGCATATTCCACAAGATTACTGGCAACTTCTGTGGCTTTTCATGCTAGGGCTCTCATGCATGACATTTGTGTAGCAGCAACATGGGCCTCGCCTCATACTTTTATCATGCATTATAAATTCGATTTGGTCTCCAGGGGGAGAGCCTCCTTTGGTTCAGTGGTGCTGAGGAACATTCTTCCATAAGACCTCCCTGGAAACAAGGTAGCTAGGACTCTGTCCCATCAGCAAGGACTGAATGAAAATTAACATCATCAGATAAAGAAGTTATGTCTTACCATAACATTCCATATGTGTTGTTCATCTTCATACATTCATTACAACCCACCCATCATCCCCCTGCTAAAGACAATTGGAGGTTCAGCTATAGTCCTTTCCTAGGCTAAGGAAATTGCTCAGAGAAAGCCTCCGCTTTCTGTCTGTACACAAACTCAGTTTGAGGTAATGTGGATAGGGGCACTGTGGGTAAAGCTTAGCTTGAAAGTTTTCTGGCTGGCGCTTGTTTGTTACAACGGCCAAGTCTGTTCCGAGGACAGAACTGAAACCCATCAGTAATGAATGAAGATGAACAACAGAGATGGAATGTTTTGGTAAGACATAACTTCTTTACATCACAAACCATTTTCACATAATTGTAGTTGCAAACATTATGCATCACTTATAATCTATCCAGTCATTGTCAATCAAACATTACATAGCTCTTTCAGTTCCTGTCTTCTTTTAAACCTCGTTCCCCATCTGCTTGTACTGTTCCCACAATTCCCATTTTTTCCTATATAATTTGCTTTTACCCTTTTCTAAAGATCCCAGTTCCGGTTTTATCTGTGTTATTATATTCACTACTTCTAGTAAAGTTGGTTTAGACTTTGATTTCCATTTTCTAGTAATTGCTTTTTTGGCAGCCACCATAATTATATTCAGCAAGGCCTTCCTATGTCTAGGCAGTTCTGATTCTGTATCATGGCTCAGAAAAAACATTTCCTTAGTTGCAGCAATTTTCTCACCCAGTATTTCTGACAGTGCTGTCTGCAGGGAAATCTATAGTCTGCCAACTCATTACTCTCCCAGAAAATATCTTCCAAGTTACCTTTTCCCTATCACACCTCCAACATTTGCTATCTACCTGAGAAAAAATTCTTTGGAGTCTACTTGGGATGTAAAAATACCTATGTAAACACTTCAAGCAAAGATCCTAAATCTTCTAGACTTTGTTGCATATTTGGGAGCTGTACATGTATCTCCACATTGTTTTTTTGTGAATTGCTTATTGAGTCTCTCTTCCCAATCCTTTCTAATCTTCTCTTATTGATTCTTACAGTTATCATGCAGTATTTTGTATGCTCTTCTAATTATTCCTTTTTTAATAGCAACTTCTGTCCTAGATTCTACTAAAAGCACTACCAGTGCTGGTCTTTCACTTAGGATCCCCCTATTTCTTTCTGTTTGCCTATACTCTATCAGCCCTTGATAGGGAAGGCATTCTCTATCCTGCAGTCCAAATAAATTATTGACATCTTCCCATTCTGTTACCTTACCCTTTCTAATTATTTCCTCCCAATAATACATTGGTTCTTTTACCAATTTACTGCAGTAATTTCCACTCCTGCCTATTGTGTGTATCCCTAATTGCAGTCATCCCTATTTGCAGAATCTCCTTTCTCCATTCCCGTGTTGTTTTAGTTCTTAGAATACTTTCTGCTACTTTATGAGTAAAATATTCTGCTTGGTGGTCAGTCATGCATTGAGCTGGATGTAAGTATGGCGGAGTCCTACTTGTAACTTATTTATTTACTGGCTAGGTCCACTAGACACAAGTGTTCTAGTTCTGTGGTGGCCTTCAGCATTACCTGGTTAAATTACTTGATCGAGGTTACACAGTTTGCATGTGGAAAATGAAGGAAACAAACCTGGGACTACAGGAAAAAGCATATTAACAGCTAGAAGCCTTAACTGTCTGAGCTAAAGTGACAGATTGACTTTGGAAGTCCACAGGCACAAACATCTGCGGGGAAAATTTCGATTTATCATGACTGACTGTTTCTTACAGTCAGAATCCTTTCTTTGGCTGCCAGCTTTTGTTTCATCACTATTTAAAGGACCGCTATGGATAAGAACTGCAATTATCATATATTAATATTTTATGCAGCACTGAGCTTTCTTGCCTCACTGTAAATAGTTAAATATCACTGTTTTTCCACATTGTGAAATATTGACTTTAAAATTAAACTTCAACTTTCCCTATCTTGGCTTGTAAATGAGGAGGCATCAGTTTAAATCATCTGCCTGCATAGTATCCTACATATGGAAGTTTTGGTTACCTTGTTATGTAATAAATAATTAATTGGTGTTTGTTTATATTACAGCATAGTGTCGTAGTTCATGCAGGTATGGGCGGTGCCGACTTGATTGACATCCTGATGGGGCTGTCAGTTGTGTGGTTGCTGGGATGTTTTCTTATTCTTAATACATAAATGTGTACCTTGTGAACACTAAAAGTTTAAAAGAATGCTTAAAAAGCATGATATTTAATGTTGGGCATCACAGAGTTGCTGTCACCAGGAGATGAGTACCTACATCAAGCAACATTTGCCTCTACCCAGCTAGTAAAAACATAAAATTATTCTGGTGTTAACAGCGTTGTTTGTAAAGACTGTATACATTGCTGTATAAAAGAGAGGTTTTAGTGTTTTAAAATATTGTGAGAGAGAAAAAATACATTAGAAAATAGTATAAAAACGTATTTCCTATAAGGATAAGGATATTCCATAGCTGAATGTTCTATTATCATTAATTAATTCTTTCACTAAAATATGTTAAACTGTTCTTGAGATGAAGCTATTTATCTGCAGGGAGCAGAAACAGCCAAGAGCAGTCAGTAGTAATGGCACAGACTTCTGGGAAGTGATCATTAGTAAGAGAGTGGAAATCATAAACAAATGAGAGTTTTGCTGGAAGGTATATGCAGGATTTCAGTGTCTCTAAATCCTTGTTAACCATTTTAGACTTCCTGCTGCCTTGTTGTCTTGCAGCTAGTAGAGCCAATAAGATGCAAATGCAAACAAATCTGTTTCAGCATCCATGACCCCTGCCTTTAGAATCAGGCTCAAAAGAAATTCTCTCTCTTTTTTGGGCCTCTTTTAATAACTGTCATAACCTTTTGTGAGAGTTCAGTCTCAATGGTCTTGTTGTGGAATAAATGGCTGTTATTTTGGCTGTAGGATCTATTTGGCAGGTGGATTGGCAACTAATCATCTTTACACATAGTTAGTAATTGGTAAATCTCACTGTCTCTTGTCTCACAAGCCAAACAAAAATAGCACTGGGGGGACCATCAGTTAATGTTCCTGGGCTAGTAAATGTGCCTGCATTACTTTAAACTTGTAGATTTTAAGGCTTTTGTTGTTTATTTTCTAACTCGCCACTTTAACATCATCCATTTTATTCTGGGTTGCTTTAAATCTTTACCGCTAGTTCAGGCTATACTGTTGAATTCTTATACTTTTTATCCCAAAACCCAAAATAGATGCTCGGATTGTCCCTACATTTGTATCAGCCTCTGGGTGCCATCTGGTGTGAAGTATAAAGTGTGTGACTTTTGACGTCAGGGATACAGACTGCTTCCACTCTGCTCTGCTGTCGTTTCCCAATATATTTTTGTCTTTTTAAATTACATTGTAAACTAGTGATTTTTTTTGCCTTACATTTTTATTCATTCTGGACTAAATGTGTTTAACAGTTTGGTCAAAGTTAATTTTTCAACATACATTAATTTGTTTGTGTCCTTAACAGTTTAGTTCCTTACTATCCTTCCGTTCAGTTGGGGATTGGTATAATGATTAAGGTGTTTATCTCACAAGGTACAGAGTTTGATTCTCACCTTTAAAAGGAAATTGGTTAGGCTTAAAATGGCCCATTAATTAGCTATCCTAGAACTTACCTATGAATATATGACGCAGCTCTTTCATCCAGTTGTAAACTCACACCCTGCAGTCCTTTGCCTCTGACACATTAGTCATGTGAATACTTGCAGACTATTTTTTTTATGTTGAAATTAAATTGGAGATGAAGTTGGGTGTTTTCTTTCAAAGTGTATTTTGTATTCCCATCACTGTTGTCTTTGTATTGTTATCTGTGATTTGTATTTTATCTTTCCATATTCTGTTTTAAGTCATGAACTTTCACACTTCTAAGTTTCTGCCATAGTTAGATACCCATAGAAAGTCTGCGGATCTTCTGTCCCAGTCCTAAACCTGTTTATCTGCTTTAGTGTCACGTCCATTCTAGGGGTTAACGGGATAGCTTTGTGGCACCTGCCTGGAACATCTGTGTTAGTATTTTCTTGGTTTTGTATTTCTTTTTGCCCTGTGTTTTATAAGCCAAATGTTTGAAAGCACCAACTAAGGTTCACCTAAGATATGTTGAAGCACAGCAGTAATAGCAAAATTCATTAGATACAGACATGATTTGCAGTTTGTTGTGATTTTATTTAAATGTGTGTGTTCTGCATTTTTGGGCAGTTGCGCTAGGAGTCATTTGCTTATCTTCTGTGATATGTTGGAAAAATGAAGTTTGCACATAGTTTTGTAACCACACCAGCATAGTCAGTTTTTTGTCTCTCTTGTTTCTTTACATTTGGATCTTGTCAGCACTACATGCAAGTAAAACACTCCAGCTTAAGAAACAAAAGCATTGAATAAGTTTAGACTGATGTGAATTCTGTAAGTGATCCAGTCTGATGTGATTTCCATGAATGATCTCTGAATGTCTACAGAGGATTGTCATATGTCACAAACTGTACAGAATTAGACTATATTTATTGCCTGCTATGTTGTATTGGCTAAGTAAATTTTTGTTCCACAAGAAAATAAGCTGTTATAGTGATACTTTGTCTGTATAGAAAATAAACTGATAGGACCAGCAAGGTACATCACCACAGCAGATCCAAGTGTGATCTCTGAATTAGAATTTTTTTGCGCATGTTTCAGTTTTATTGCTTCCATGGAAATCACGCACAGTGCTGCAACCGGACTTTTTATCTGTTAAGACATGCACTCAAGTGATAGGACCACAAGAATGGGGGTTGACATCTGTGAGTTTTGACCCTGTGAGTACAAAGACCAAACTGAGGCTGTAAAAGAATACAGTGGATGTCTCGTTTGTGCTGCAGCTTTAATCTTCAACAGCAAGACCTTTCCAGTGTAATTATTTATGTCTGGGAGTAACTATAGCAGTAGGTGTTAGGAGAAGTAGGGATTTGAGGTTGGTCCCCTTAAGAATATTAACTGAGATAGTGGATAACTGGTGGCAGAAGTAATTTCAGTGATCATGTCTAGAGGAGTCTTGGGACGTTTTTTTTTTTTTTTAAAACATCAACAAACTAAGACTTATTAAATTATCACGTATGACATAGGCAGTCATACATTTATATAAATTAAAATAAACCATATTGACATATTTTCAGTATCAGACATTAAAAACCACTTATAAGCTCTCCAGTCATTATCAGTCAAGCGTTAACATAGCTCATTCGGTTCCTACCGTCCTTTAAACCTCATTCCTCCTCCAAAACATTATTCTGCATGTATTGTTCCCACAATTCCCATTTTTCCTATGCAGTTTGCTCTTACCCTTTTCTAAATATCTCAGTTCCAGTTGTTTTATCTCTGTTACTATATTCACTTCTTCTAATACAGTAGGTTTAGACCTTGATTTCTATTTTCCAGTAATTGTTTTTTGGCAGCCAAAAGTCAATAAGGCCTTATTGTCTAGACAATTCCAATTCTGTATCACAGCTCAAATTACACCAATTTGTTCACCGCTTATTTTTGATAAGAATAGTATGCAGGGAACTTTTAAAGTCTACCAATTCATTGCACTCCCAAAAAATATGTTTCCAGTTACCCTTTTCTTGCACATCTACCTGCAACATTTGCTGTCTACCTGAGAAAAAAATTAAGTCTGCTTGGGGTATAAAAATACCTTCTTGAAGGGTTTTCTTGTGAAGAAAGCTGCACCAAGGCTAGAGTGGGCAGCTGTAAGATAGGGTGTCTTCAGGTGGTGATTTTTACAATTGTCAGTGGGAGTGCTGATGGTAAGAGTGTTGAGGCATACTTTCTATGAAGGAGTGGTGAGCGAGAGGCATTATTCCATTTGTCTAGTAAGGAATCACTTGTGAGAGACTTTTGTGGCTTCAGTGGTATACTATAGTGCTATTTGTATTCACTTTTCAAAATGGCATCTCATACTCATTTCTGAGTTTTTCCCCCATTCTTACTTGTTTCCATTATATTGTTTGATGGATGCACTAGTAATTCAGTATAGTATTAATGCAAACGTTTGGTGTACGACTACATAAATCTTATTGATATGCTTTCCTGAGGTATAAATCTTGTTAATCATTATAGGATGTTTAGCAGGGCTTGTTCATTCCATTATTGCGCAGAGCTCCGTATGCAGCAGGGAGATGATGTTTGCTTATTGACTGTCCTAGTTGGATCCTATCACTAGATTTAATATTTGCATGCCTAAGGGCTGGATTGTTTGAAGAAAGTTGTATGGTATTGAGGCACAGATAGGAACATGTAATAGATATTGTAGGCTTTTCTGAATCATGGCCAGTATCTGTTTCATTCACTCCTAGCACATAGAGATCAGACTTATGCATATTTAGGCATGCCAGACCTGATCACTGCATACTCTTGGAAGTGGTATACTATTCATAAAGAAACACCAATTATGTGAGCTGATTACTTTCTCTTCATTGCTGGTGATTATCAACCTTACTAGCTTGTGGCTTAGGTTACTTTCAGAGGACACCCCAAGATTTGCCCACTTTTCTGTTATCTTTCTTGTCCACTTAATGTTCAAATATTCAACTAAATTAATCATTGTGTTGGTTTGTGGTGTTTAGGAGATAATTTAATGCTGTATAGGGACCTCAGGGCCTATCTTCCTGGACTTCTTGGCAATGCTGATGATGAAAACCCACTTGGCTTAATTTGGCTATGAAACTTGTTAGGTTCAACCTACAAACTAGTAACTCATCTAGTTTTAGATGTTGTAGTTACTAGTAGACCAGTATTCCATAAGGAAATATGAGTCATCATTCTGTTTATTAACAGTCACCTATTAGTTTCACCCTATCAGCAAAATTTATTAAAATAGCTGTCATATTTATTGGTAGAAGTTCAGTGTCACTGGTGAATGTATTGTTATCATTTGTTTAAATCATTGGGGCTGTTTTTCTTTGTAGTAGTAATTCTAATGCTGTTATAAAGAAAAACATATTTGTAGTGCTTTCCTGTTTAGTATATTTCATTTCCATGGTTTATTTTTAGGTCCCCTACCCTCTGTTGATGACAATCACCTTTCCCGCTATTAACCCATTCATTTCTCTCCGATGGGTCCATCAAAGTCCTGCCTTATCCCATTCAGCAGGTGGACCACCCCAATTCAAGGAGGCAGTGCCTTGCAGTACTATTGTGGCATCTTCCCCAGTGATTTTGCTGTGTCACTTTCCTGAGGGCAAGTGTCAGGAAACGGGCATCATATATACATCCAGGGATGGGTATTTGTTTTTTTTTTAGATATATTTGGTGAAGTAATCCTGACTGAGTGGGACAAAGCCAGTGTCACGTGTATCACTGTCTACAGTGCTGATCTGCTCATGGCCCCCCCGAGACCAGTGTCACATGTATCACTGTCTACAGTGCTGATCTGCTCATGCCCCCCCCCCCCCCGAGACCAGTGTCACATGTATCACTGTCTACAGTGCTGATCTGCTGATGCTCTTCGCGGCCAGTGTCACATGTATCATTGTTTACAGTGCTGATCTGCTCATGCCCCCTGTGGCCAATGTCACTTGTGTCACTCACTACAGTGCTGATCTGCTCATGTCCCCTGCTGCTGTTTAGCAGCTTGCCTGTACAGCTATGGGATTCATGCTGTGGCCCCCACAAGGACATGATCCAACTGTAGACAAAAACCCAGAACACCAACCCCCCCCCCCCCCCCCCCACACACACACACACACACACTCCCTGGCTACTCCATTGCCCAAGCTGCTATTCAAACTCTGGTTATGTGGGTTGAAGTCCGGGCTTTATTGCTCAACGCAACAGAACCAGAGTTTGCATCAGTCTTAATAGTAACAGCTACTCTGGTGTTGTCAGTGCTGCAGCAATATTCTCAGAGCAAGTAAATGTTATCCATTCAGAGATTCTAGCCCATATTTGACCTATCTTGTAACATTCTACAGTAAATCATAAACATAGATACAAAATTAGTCTCCCTCAAACAGAAAAGAAAATGGATGACCCCATAGTAATTCCTATAATGTATACTCCTTATGTCTTAATAACTCAGTTAGTTATACTCAACCTTTTCTCCTTCTTATCTTTTGTTTCTTCCATTGTGTCACTGTCTCTCATTTTATTAGTGTCATTTTTGTTCTGCATCATCTACAACTGCTTCAGTCTCACTGGTGTTTCTATCATTTTCTCAGTCATTTCCTCAGGATTATCAAATACCAACACTTTCCTGTTTCAGAATATTTTGACGGAGGCAGAGAATGACCATTTAAATTTTGGTCTTTTACTCTTACACTCCTTTATCGCATTCACAGAGCAAAAACATTTCTTAAAGTTACTTTTGCATAGTTCTGCTCTACAAAAACATTTTCCCACAGATACAGTTTTCTGCCTGCTCGCCACTGTGTCCACAACACTTGTTCCCTCTCTTTGTAAGTCAGTAATTCATTTGGCATTGGCCTGGGTTTTCCTTTCTTGATCTCTGTTTCAGGCAGTGAGGCAGTTGCTGATGCAACACCCAGTCTGTTTAGTAAATCCAGTTCATTCTAGCATTTTAAATTTCACATAGTTCAGCAAGTAATTTTTTTCTTCAATCTCTAACTAAAGTAACACTTTTGTGCCTTGTCTTCCAATCCACTCAGATGTGCAGTGTAATTTGGTCAAATTATTTAACTGTCTCTGTTGCTTCTTATTGAAACGTCACCATTTGTTGTTTAACCATCACCTTTTGATCATACAGGTGTTTGATTCTCAGTGGTCACAGTTTTCATATAAACACTGATCAGCTTGGTCATATTTCATAACTTGGTTAATATTGCCTCAAGTCTGTTGGCCACCTCTCTAACATTCAGTGTTAACATCTTTTTAAATTACCTAGTCGGTAAGCACTGCATATCATGATGACTCATTTCTGAGTGTCAAGCTGCTTATCCCTTAAAATACTTTGTTTCCACAGTGCAGTACATCTCATCCATCTCTAAATGTTCAGCAAATCCTTTGTTTTTCATATCGAACAAAAACAGCATCACATCATCTATGTTTATTACCTTGTTAAGCATTTTTCACCAGTTGCCAGATGGAACTTTCTGGGAAGGTGTCCATCTTCAAGCAGTACACTGCATGTATCCCTCTGGGCTATATTCTTAATGAGCAGAATGGCATAACAGCATTTCATAAATTTAGCTATGTTCTGAAGTATTCACAGAATATGTATTTCAAGCCCTTTATTAAGAGATTATGAGGTGGACAGCAACTTTGACTATCAAGGATATTAATCATTTACTAAGACTTCACTTCATAATTTACTTGTGTAATATGAGCAAAAAAAAAAAAAAAAAGGCACCACTTGCTCTGCTGTCTGGTTATATTTGCCCTTGTACCCATGCCATGGCTAAATTTATTTATAAGGCCTGCTTATTTACTCACTTATCAAATAAACACGTAAAGCAAATCAGTTGGCTGGCTAACACCAATAGTTTCAGAAGATAAATCAGTTGGCTATCTAGGAGAGAAAGTCCACTGCTTCTTTTTTCTTAAAGAACTAAAAGGGGCCAGTACATAGCCAGCGTTTCCAGCCTACCATAAGCCAGACTCTTCAACCTAAAATATTCCACAGGGAAGTTTGCTTTGGGGCCTCATAACCACACCTTATTCAGTCCACCTAGTTTGTCATTTACTCCACACTCTTGTTTAAGGAAGGTAAGGCGGAATGAGATCTTTAAGTTTCTTTTGGAATTTTCTGAAGTTTGTATACTTTTCAGTGAAACCATCTGTCCTTTGTTTATTAAAAACTGTATGCTGTTGAACCGAGTTTGCTGCTCAGCTTCTCCAGAAATTCTCACTATTTCAGGCTTGCATGCCCAGTAGCCAGAAGGAAGAAGCTGCTACTGTCCCTTTTCTTAAGATATAAATACCATCCAGGCTTCTCAATTGTATCTCATCTCATTGCTTACCTTCACGGCTAAGGCTGTGGAGGCATTATTGGAGACCTGCTTCAGGGAACATCAACAAGTGAGGCATTCTCCCTGTGCATCAGCAAGATATTTAAAGACGCAATCTTTGACTGCTGTATAGTTTCTCTGCATGCATATGTTTGGAAGCATGGATAAATGTGTACTTGCTAGGGCAGTCTTTGCTGATCTTGCCAAAGCTTTTGACCCTGTCAATCATTTCTTGCTTTTTCAGGCACAGTATCCTCCGTAGAACTGACTTTGACATCCTGTGCCTGGTCTGTTGATTGTATTACAGACTACAGTTTCACTGTAACGTTTAGCAGCAAATTCTCTTAAATACTAATGCAGGTATCCTTCCCTGTGTCATGTTTGGGACCCTAGATATTTTTAACCTTTTATCAGTGATATTAACAGTGGTGACCTTTCCTAAGTCAGATGCTGTGGTGCAGCATTTAGCATTGTCGTCTCACAGCAAGAGGTTCTCTGGTTCGATTCTTGGCTGGACCACCTACTGTGCAGAGTCTGCATGTCCTCCCTGTGGACGAGTGAGTTTTAAAGATATGCAGGTAGGTGTTTGTATGTATGTGTGTGCCTTCTGTGAAGGCTGGGTGCCGGGCTGACAACTCAATACCACAAAAACACCACTGCCAATCAATCTGTGGACCGGTTATCCTCTGTGGCGACCCCTAACAGGGAAAGGCTGAAAGACATTGCTATTAACAGTGATCTTACTTACCTTAATGTTAACATACATGCATGCAACACTATTGCTTTCAAGAAATTGCCATTATCCTGTGATATCAAAACTCTTCTCCAAACTGACCTGGGCTGTGGCTGAAAAGTCATATTTGGATGAGTTAATTTACAAACTAAAAGTGAATAAATAAATACAATAATCTTCAGTAGCCAAATGCCAGACAGGCACTAATATGCAGAGTAACAGAAGCATGCGCTGTCAGTCCCCCCCCCCCCTTTACAGGCAGTGATGTGCAGTGTAATGGGAGCATGCTTGGTCAGTCCCCCAGCTTACAGTCATTAATGTGCAGTTTATCGGGAGCATGCTTTGTCAGTCCCCCTGCTTACAGGCAGTAATGTGCACTATAATAGGAGCACAGTTTGAAAGTCCCACACCTGACAGGCAGTAATGTGCAGTATAACAGGAGTATGCTTTGTCAGTCTCACACCTGACAGGCAGTAATGTGCAGTGTTACGGCAGCATGCTTTGTCAGTCCCAACCTGACAGGCAGTAATGTGCAGTGCAACAGGGAGCATGCTTTGTCAGTCTCACACCTGACAGGCAGTAATGTGCACTGTAATGGGAGCATGGTTTGTCAGTCTCACACCTGACAGGCAGCAATGTGCAGTGCAAAAGGGAGCATGCTTTGTCAGTCCCACACCTGACAGGCAGTAATGTGCAGTGTAACGGGAGTATGCTTTGTCAGTCCCAACCTGACAGGCAGCAATGTGCAGTGCAACAGGGAGCATGCTTTGTCAGTCTCACACCTGACAGGCAGTAATGTGCACTGTAATGGGAGCATGGTTTGTCAGTCTCACACCTGACAAACACTTATATGCAGTGTAACAGGAGCATGCTTTGTCAGTCCCACACCTGATAGGCACTAATGCTCACTATAATAAGAATGTGCTTTGCCAGTCCCAAGTCTGACATGCCCCAATTTACCCTGTAATAGGAGAGTGCTCTGTCATTCCTACACCTGACAGGCACTGATGTGCACTGTAATGGGTGCATGCTTTGTCTGTTCCACACCTGATGGGCGCTTACGTGCACTATAATGGGTGCGTGCTTTGTCAGTACCACATCTGACAGAAGCTGATGTGCACTGTAATGGATGCATGCTTTATCAGTCCCACACTTACAGACAGTAATGTGCAGTCTAACAGGAGCATACTTTTGTCAGTCCTATATCTGACAGGCACTGATGTGCACTGTAATGGGAGCATGCCTTACACCAGTGGTGTGGAAGGGCATGTTTATACTTAAAAATTCTTTGTTGTTGTATTTTTTCTGAGAAAGGTGCCGGTCCATTTCTGATTTTATTTCTTTCTGTATCTGATTTGCTGCTCTGTGTTTTGAGTGCTGATGTCATAATAGACGTCAGCAGGAAGACACAGACACCTCATTTTTGTGATGATCATATACTGTGAGCTGGCATTGACAGCTTGAGTGTTAATACAAGTTTTTTCCATGTAGCTGAGTATTTATGAGCTTGTATTTAGTACAATAAATTCAGGTGATTAGAAGGGAGTTTTCCTTTACTGAATGAATGTATTAAAACAGATTGACTGCATTGAATTAACTGTTAAATGTCTATGTGGAACCAATGTATGTTATTTGTGCTGATACCAGGATGAAGAGGTTATCTTTATAGAATACAGACCTTTTAATTTTTATCAAACTGAAAATTTATTATAGTCCACAGGATAGTATGATAATGCTCCAAATTCAGGAAGAAAATCAACTTAAGTACCTTTCAGTGCTCTTAAACTCTAGTCTTGTATTAGAGCATAACTTTTGCCACAGCAGAGCAGAGACCAAAGCATTCTGACAGCTTTAAAAGCTGTTATACACTTTGCTGTCTCATATACACGCACAGTGGGACAACATGCCATGTCAAACAGCTTTTAATACCATTCGTTCATCAGGTGGAAGCATCTCTTCTGCCAGTCATGTGTGTGGTTGCACTAAGTGTGTTATGGCTTTCAAAGCTATAAAACTTTTTCCTTCTGCCATTTTTTTCTGTAGCTGGTGCAGCTTTGTTCACTGTAAACCAAGTCTTTCCAATTGTAGGCACTTACGTGTGCTGAATTTCTTGATATCCATATCTCAAACAAATAACTTAGTTGTGATCAGAGACTCAGTCATAATCCTCTAGTTTATTATGTTAATTTCTTTTGTACCAGAAAGGCGGTATGATTTAGTTATGACACAAGTATTTCAAAATTATAAATTTACGCAGTATCTCTGCAGTTCATCCTTATTGCCTTGATGTTCCTGTATGTACATAAATAAGCCGTGTGATGAGGAAAATTAATTCTGCTTAGGTAAAATAGATTTTTTTATGTTCAGAACAGCAGAAGAAATTTGTATTGAGAGGTGGGCAGCAGTTGAAAAGTTATCATTCAGAAGTCTGTTACAAATAGGCATGGTTTTGGTTTTACTGGATTGCCATTGTTATGTATTTCAGTAATTATGTCTGGCAATTAATAGTTAGAATGATATCATGGTACAGATTTTATAAAATAAAACTTCATCCCTAAATTAAAGAAAAATAAACAGCTTGGGGGGATACACTGAACTGCAGAAAGTTATTTATACTTCTTGTTGCACATCATAAGCAGGGAGTATTTAACTTTGTGCTAAGCAATGCCAAAGGTTGATCTAACAGAAAAGGATTTTGGCAGCAAACCCCAAGTTTAAAGGTAGGTCTGCTTTATTGTTTGTTGCACTGTAGTTAGAAAATGGGGATGTAAACCTGACAAGATGGAAACATCGTAAAACCCACAGCATACACTCTCAGTTTATATTTTTGTCTTAGTTCTAATTGCATTTGTAGAGTCATTGCATACAGTCTCTATGGTCTGTGTATCTTTTCCTAATAAAATGGCTGTGTTATGCATTTCACCTAGGACATGTAGTCTGTCACTCCTGTTGGAGCTGATGTCAGTGGCAGTGTTTACTAACCCCTTAGTTCACTTAAATATGAATATTGTGTAGTGAAGAGTCCTCCGCAAGTGACTTCAGGACCATCATCCTCTTTTAGATGATGTCCTGGTGTGTGAGTCACTGGTTGTCCCTCCTGCTCAGCGTGGCAAGAAAAGAACTAATCTTGTTGCCTCAGCGTGTTAAACTCCTCAGAACAGAGAGACTGTGATTCACCCTAGCCTGTGGACACTAAGGTTGGAAGTGTGGATAATTTAGCACTCATCCCTTACTGGCACATGTTTCTGTGGACAAGCTGCAGACTTTGAGGGAAGCTAAGAAACCAAACACAAGGAAATGTTACACAGCAAAATGGAAAAGGTCCCTAGTTAGTGTCACAGTAGAGGAAAGGGCCCAAGTTCTGCATGGTTGTCACGGGTTGTCATCTACCTGTCAGACCTACTTAAAACAGACCTTTCTTATGCCTTTCCTTGTCCATTTCTTCATGTCTGTGTCTGAACAGTCTCCTCTCTACCCCAGTTGCTAATGAAACAGGTTCTGTAAGGGGTTCCTACATTTAAGACTACACAAAAATGAGATTTTTTTCCCCCATGGGACCTAAATTTTGTGCTTGAAAAACTTACACATCCTCAGTTTGAACCAGTTGCTTTCATCTCCATCAAAATTCTTAATTCTTGGAAGACTTGGATGACTGCCCTGATTGTAGCTCTTTGGCTAGGTGGGGTTCAGAATTGGAAGCCCTTTTTGGAATTCCATAAGGACATGATCACACTTCAGACTAACCCATCCTTTTTGCCTGTTGTAGTCAAAGAATTTCCTTTGAACCAGGTTGTCCACCTTCCTGTGTTTAAGTTGCCCAAGAAAAGGGGAAATAATTTTGCATTCCCTAGATGAGCATAAACAACTGAAATACTTCCTGGAAAGGAGAAAGCAATATAGGAAATCTGAGCAGATTATTATTGGCTTTGCTAAAAGCAGGGCGGGAAGACCAGTCAGCAAACAGACTATTTCATAACTGATGACTGTCTTCATTGCTTTCTGTTATACTCACCTTGGTAAGCCTTTTCCAAATTAAATGAGACCCATTCTGTTAACACCACAGCTACCACATAGCCTTCCTACGGGGGTTACTACACTGGCCATTTTGGAAACTGCACACCTTTGCCAAAGATTGCAACTTGGCTAATATTTTCAGAGCCAAGGTAGGCTCTGCCTCAAACCATTCTGCAAGGTCTTATGTCACAGGTTTCACAAGAGAATGAGCACAATTCTAGAATAAAATCTGATGCATCTTTGAAAGCCATGGACACCTCAGAGTTATGATGTTCATATAGGGAAATCAATCCATCCATCCTCAACCGCTTTTCCCATTTTGCACATGGGGTTGGGGTGTCACTTCAGCAGTGCCAGTCATCTTGACCCAAGGTTTACACCACCGGGTTGCTAGCCCTGCTGTGGTAGTTCATTGGTACCAATTACACACTCTCAAATACAGCCAATTTAGAGTGTCCAGTCCACCTACTGCATTTCTTTGGAATGTGGGAGGAAACCAGATCATCTGGAGGAAATCCACGTGACCGCAGGGAGGACATGCAGACTCTGCACAGAAGGCACCCCAGCTGAGAATCGAACCAGAGAATAGCACTCTGCAAGTTTTGCTTGTTTGGCAATCCCACATTTTTATGCTTTACGTTTACTGAAAAAGCACAGGAGTGGTTAAATAAGGAAAGGATGTGAAAAGAAAGAAATTAATCAGTAAAACTCAACATGACTTAATCTTGTGAAGCTGCTTTGTAATGGAACCAAAACAGAAAAGCCAGACTAAGTTGTGTGTGGACTAGAAAATGAAAAAGTTAAATGGTTTGCATTGTTTTATTATTTTGGAACTAATGTGAAGTACAGGAAGAGGCCTAAAGCCAAGAAAAACAGTCTTTCTTAAACTCTGCCTTGGTTCAGGATTTGAAGGCTTGCATAATTCAGAAAGAAAACCTAGCAATTTGAATGAGCAAATCAGCAAAGGCCATGCATACTAAAGAGTTTTCAGGTTAGCTCTCTGGATATTTTTTAAAGTATTTTAAAGGTCTTCAATTTGCCTTTAGTTCAAAATCTAAGTCTAAAACATGAATGAGAATCTGCAAACCTATCTGGTATGGAAGTAAGAAGGAAAACAGTCCCAGGGAGGTTCAAGCTGCAGGCATTTAAGACTCTCAACAGATGTATTAAATAAAATAAAACAAAACAGAAAGATCTTATTCTTTAGAGCTGCTTCTAAGTGTATATGACCAAAATATTGGTATGTCCTTGCATAATCATGAAATTAGTATGTATAACTGTGTGCCTTATTCTAATTAACAAGTTTATCCATGTTACATAGGTAGCAATGTTTTCCTGATTGCATCTTGACTGTTAAACGTGTGTAGTTTGTGTGCTTGTGATGTTATGCTTTGAGCAATGGCAGTGTCTGAAACTGATCCTTCTGTGATCCCAACATTACGCTGGTAATGAAGTCATAAATGGAATAAATTACAGCCCGCTTATTATGCTGTGGATGGGAAAGAGGGTGTTTACTTTGATTCTCACAGTGTTTATTTATTTATATTTATATTTTGTTTACTTGTTTGCCCAGCTGGGCACAGCTTGAGTTTCACTGGAGTCCCAAAGGAAAAGCTTCAGTGTAATGTGTTTAAGAGTGTACCAAACATTGTCAGTAAAACTTGCCTTGCACATGCTTACGTTCACATGCATCGGGTAATTAATGATATAGAATCTGATTTTATTCCTTTTTGCCACTGCACTGGCCTTCCTTCCCTCTCAGCTTAACAGTAATGTAGAGCATTATACTGTTTCCTCCTTAAAGGATTCCTATGCCCTGATGTTTTTGTGTGTCGCGACACCCATTATCTAATGGATTTCATATGTACAGTGGAAAACACTACAGTGTTGTGTAAGAGTCAAACTAGTCCTGTAGATTCCCTAATCTCTTACTTGGTTGCCTGGAAAAAGGCCTCCATTACTTATGGCACTGTAAATACGGCACACAATAGTACTGTCCCCCACCAAAAGTATAGCAGACAGCAGTTCTGTCCTGCCCCCCATCCACACGGGGTCTATATCACTTCGATGAAACAGCAGAAGTTTGAACACCATATGTTCGAATTTCTAACCTCGAAGTGCAAAACCATCGAAGGCTTAGAACAGTGATTTTTTTCCCGGGGGGGAAAAAAAAATCGCTGTTCCAAGAAACACACACACACAACACAAGCACACCAAAAAAACAGAAATCCACACACATACACTTAAAATCCGACATCTAACCTTACACTAAACTGTACATACACTACTATCTATCCACTTACCTTAACCCAAACCCTAACCCTAAGGTCCGTCACTATCGCACACTCACCTGACCCATGCCCTAACCATAACTCACCTATCCCTCCCTAACCCTAAAGTCTGTCACTATCGCGCACCCACCTCACCCGTGCCCTAATCCTAACTCACCTAACCCGTGCCCTAACCCTAACGTCCACACAATCGCACACTTACCTGAACCTGACCCGTAACTTTTCACCACAGTACTGAAAATCGCGAAGCCACAGAAACGGCCCACCAAATTCTTTCCCTGGGAAAGAATTTGATGTTCCTCGGCTTCGCGATAATCAGTTTTCGAACTTCACAGTTTGAACATATGGTGTTCGAACTGCTGAAGTTTCAACTAACTGATAGGAACCCTCCACATGCACTCGCACAGTACTACTAGTTTGCTTTTTTCTAATAATTTACTATTCAGCTGTTAAAAGATGAACATTTGTACATGTGTGCTGTTTGAAAAACTACATTCTCTCATTTCACGTTTGGATGTAGAGACTTAAGGTGACTGTGTCAGGTTAGATAGCATGTTAAACAGGCTTCAAATTGCCAACTATTGAAGAATAATTTTATATTGTCATTAAATCTAATTGTTCATAGATGGCTGTGCACATATTATTGGCTATTCCTTTTTATTACTTCATCTTACTGAATGGAAATGTGATATTTATCAGCAGCTAATTTATCTGTCTGAATGTATATTGTCTGTTTATTAATTTCCTTATTAGTATGATTTCTTGGTCACGAGAGACGTCAAATGATCAGGGCCTAATCAATCCTTTTGAGGAACTTGGCATTCAAACATTTGGGGCCCAGTAAACATCTGCATTCAGGTTTTTAAATGGCAGTTCCTTTTTGTGTCTTTATGTTACTAGCTGCAATATGAAAGCTGACAAACGCTAATGATTTCTAAAATGTGGCCCTGCAAGTCTGTAAATAGTGGATGATTATTTATCTTCCTCTCAATCCAGTCTTGCGTAAGTGAAGACAGTATTTAAACTGTATTGGTAGGTATGAGTAAAATGCAAGACAGAACAAACAGTGGGATATGTACTGTGGTTTAGCGTACATACATCCTCCAAAGGCCGTGCATTTTGTCTTACGATATGGCACTACATTGACACTGTCCAAAATTTTAAGGGACAAGTAGAGACTGAAGCCCAGAATAAAAGTGAATTGTGAGTTATGATTTGTATGTAAAATTGAAACGAATGTTTTATTTTTGAAAAAAATTGTAATAATATTTCTTTGCATGATTTTGCCCATATGGGTACTGGCCATCAAGAATCCCCATGATTAGCAGTAACTCTGTATGAGGGGGTCGTCACTCTAGAAGACATGAGGGGGCTTTGTACTGTCAGAGATATCTTGGTAATAAGAACATTTTTATGGTGTAACCTCTTTGCTGATGGTGACATGAGCAAGAACTATTTGTGCCAGTCTGTCAGAGCAGTCATACTCCTCCATATTTGCCAACAAAGGCTGCCGTTGTCACACCTACGTCTTCCCTGCACTTGCTTCCCACACCATGACAAGCCTCTTCTCTCTAGCTGAGACCATGTCATTGGAGCAGCAGTGTGAGCCAGGTGGGAACCACTGAACCCATTCTGACCCTCCTTCACCCCAAGGATAGGCTTGCCTATCTAACTTACCTGTGTTATAAAGAGTTCAAGCCATTGTTTGAATTAGTGTCACCTGGACTGTAGTCAGTGATTTGTCCATCTGTGATCAGCGCAGGCTAATCTGAGTATTTTAATCTGTATGGACCATTGAGATTCATATATTCATTTGTTAATTAGGTAAAGAAATGAATCCAAAGGATGGTGCTTTGCTTCCCATGACCTGGGGGGGGGGGGGGGGGGGTTGTACTGAACACAAAATTCAAAACATGTATATGGTTCATGCAGAATAAATATAGTAAAATTGAATCAAATAATTGTAAACAAGTTATGAAGAGATTGCAGGTAATAAACAGTGAATAATATGGCAGAAGTGCAAACAAAACCAGGATATGTCATTTAGTACTAATGGCAGATTTGGTACTTGTTAGATGTTTAGAGAGATCATAAGGAAGGTATAATGGTAATTTTTTGAAAGAGAGAGAGCAATGGATGAAGCAGCTGGTGTTTGTGATACAGCAGTTTAAGTAATAATGCAAAGTATAGCAGGAGAACGAAAAACAGTCATTTTTCTTGGCAAACATGCGTGCAGTCTGGCAGGCTCAGAGTTGTTCTGGCAGCTTTGAGGATGCCTGGAAGCTGTTGACAACAAAGACGCTAATGCAGATCATGTTTTTAAATTTCATTTTAATTTATTTGCCATCCAGGTAGGTTAACTGGTCCTTCTAAGTCCTTATCTCCCATTAGGGCAAGGGTAAATTTCACAGACAGTTTAAAGAAGCCAATGAACTCCAATGTTTCTAGGAAATAGAGACATTACATTTGGAGCATTTCTCCCTGGGCCTTCACTGAAAATTGGCTTTGTTCCAAGTCGGACTTTCCCAGTTAACAAATGTTAAATAAATAAATTAATTAAATAAATAAATAAGAGAAACTGAAATACCTGGAGAAAACCTACAGAGACACTTGAAGAACAAGCAAACAAATGTTACACAAATGGTGACCAGAGGTCAGGATTATGAACCTTGAACCCTAATGCTCTGAGGAAGAATCTTTATCCACTGGGTTGCCTTTCTACATTCTATGCTGAACTTCATAGCCGAGTCTGTTTTGTAAGTCTGAGTGGCTGCATGCAATCAGTTTTCTTAATGCTAGACTTTCTGTAAACTTATCCTAGCCAATTATTAAGGTAGCCTGTCTGTTGTTAATGTCCGTAAAAATATCTTCTCTTCATCTTTTTGTATCAACATTGGTCATAACACTACCACATTTTTCATGGCTTATTATGCTATCTGTATGCATTTATATGTTTCAAGTTATACAGTATTCCATGTACTACTTGTGAAACAGTTCACGTAGCTCATGTTTTTTGTGTCTAATACCCAAAAGTTTGAACATCTCCACAAAATCATGCATTCCAGATGATTTTCTTACACATTCTGGCCTACAGTTTGCATGTATTTTTCTACAGTTTTGTCTGCTTCTTCTATGTTCTTAAAGAAGAAATTATATTCTCTACAGGTTTAGTTTAATAATCTGTGTGTCTGTATAACCTGCAGATGATGTCACCTGCCATATGTACCATTGTGTCTACTGCTTCAATTCTCCAGGCTAAATTAGCTGTTACTTAACATCTGTTTTGGTTCACCTTTATTTCAGTCTTTTGATTCAGAAGGAAATGTAGTGGAGGAGCAAACTGACCCTTTCCATTACTTGATAATTTGCTGTTTTGTTCAGTGTCCAGCCATCCGTCTCTGTGCACTTGCCTTGTTTCCTGAATGGGGCGACACTTGCATTTTTGAAGAGAACATTTGTCAAAATATGTAACCACTTACACATGTCCACATGTACAGTTTACATTTGTAATCCAAAGTGAAAAAAAAAGTTGAATTTGGTTCATTGTCTGTAAATCTGCATGAGAAGTCCAAGAGCCCTGTCCAGCCCAGCCTTTCTCATGAACTGCAACACCATCTTCAAGTCTCATTGCATACCTGTACCCATCATACAAAGTATTTTGGGACCGTATCTCTTGTTAATTTCTTTTAATTTTGCTCATTCCACAGTTTTGAAGTAGTTTTAAAGTACTTTTAATGGCTTTGTAAGATGTATCTGTTGAAATTAATTTAGTGTTTGACCTTTCATTGTTTTAGTACATGGGTTGTAATCAGTATATCTATCCAGTGTTTCTTAAAGCTGTGAGAATTTATGTGAGCTGTTGTGCCCCTGAATTCTTGGTATTTTAGCTGTTAGTCTCTTTGGTGCATGCTTCAAACCTTCTGCAGACTGTTTACCTGTGTGTTCGAATTTACTGTGCTTCCTGATCTGGTAATCTGGCATATGCATTTGGATCATAGTTTAGGAGTCAGTAGCTAAACTGGTCTTGTACTCTACCTTTGGATTGTAATAGTCTGGTGATAGTGGTGACTTTGTTGTATCACCTGCTTGTTTCTTTGCATATGTAGATTTTCTAACTGGCAATTCACCAGTGGCATTTTATGGGTCAGTTTTTATGTTAGTACTTTTGTTTGGTTACATTGATGGAGAGAATTGTAGGTGTGCACTTTGATTCCATTTGGATTTGACTGCAAGGAAAACATTGTGTCCTGAATGCGTTTTGATTGGTGGAAGTTCATTCTACCCCATTTGTAATTGAATTCTTATGGCTGCTAGTTTGGAGTAACTGTGTTTATTTGGTGTAATCATGTGGCCATTATTTTTTCCTTTTCATCAGTCTGACTTTTATTTCTAGCTTCTCATTCAGTGAGCAGTATTGACAATTTAATGAGCTGTTCATTTTGCTTTCAATTTTTTGTGCTTTGCTTTGCCCTTGTATTCATTATTCTGTTACTGTCCCAGGTTTATTTTTAGGTGTCTCCCTGTTAGAGAATTGCTGACAACTGAACTGCAATTGAAACAAAAAGCAGCAGATTTTAAAACTCACTTTCAAATGTTTTAAGCTTTTTGCAGGAGGTTCTTCATCTCCTTCTCTGAAACTCAGACTGTTAGTTATACGTACTGTGGAATCACTGTATCTTGAAGTAGGGAGAATTTTCCATAGTGCAGCAGCCTTGGACTTGGAGCTGTACATACAATTCCCATGTCTGCCAACGTCTTGGTGCAAGAAATCTGGACAAAGGCTAAAATAATGGGGAGACAAAGGTATAAAAATACGGACAGATTTTAAATATTGGTCCTATAAACTGAGGGAGTTGTTAGAGTAACAGGTTTTGTCTTAGCAAGCATTTCCTGAAGGATGTAACATATGAAACTGAAATGTATGTCATTATTTAGTGACTTCAGTCCTCAGTGATTTGCAGGAAAACCACAGATTTTGTGAGGAATGGACCAAAAATATAAGGCAAAAATCTGGACATTTTGCAAAATCTGGACAGTTGAGAGGTATGACAGTTCTTCTGCTGTTAGGATCACATTTACAATCTGCAGTTTCAGGAGGGATCTGTTTTACCTAATAAACATATCCTTTAACAGAGTTTATTTTATTTGTACTGTTGACCTGGTTAGCCCCACAAAGTCAATGGTCCATTTTCAGGGGAGACCCATGGGAGTATTCATACTTACTAGGGGAAATTTGGCCAGGGCATTGAGGGAACTTCCCCTACTCTTTTCAAAAAGTTCCATGGGATATTTTGGATCACCTGCACTACCACCAACTCAGGCAGATTGGGTCTTGGTTTAACATCTCATCCGAGTAATGGTCCAAGGCTGCTTCTGTTATATTGTCCCATACCCTTCCCCTTGGTAACAGTAGAATATTTATTCATTCACTGATTCATTTAATTTTTGTTAAGCAGGTGGATTCATTGAGTCTTGGGAGTGTATGCAGGTGTGACCCAGGGAAAAAAGCTTCATAGCAAACAAAAACAGACATAATTTACATCACTGTGACGACCGTGCCCTGGCCCAGCAGTCAAGGAGCCTCAGTCCTCACCACTAACACCAGGGAGGTAGTCTCATAGAAGAGAGGAAAGGATAACTAATACACACAGTAAAGTACAATTTCCCTTAAGTGCACACAGAGATCACAGTCAGTCTGGGGCTGGTTGCTCCCTTGCTCACCAGGTCCCCAATAAGACTCCCCACTGGCACAGCTATAGGGTCCAGGTCTCAGCCTAGCTGGGCAAGCGAAAACCTCCAGTACCCTCTCTGTCCAACCAGTGCTTCGTGTCTCTGCCCAAGTAACTGACACAACACACACAGATAAGTATTTATACAACTTCACAGACACTCCTGGGAAAGGCTAACACAGATTCGCCAGCTGTGCCCCTTTACCCAGACCATACGGTAGTAATCCCTGCCACCATCAGCTAATAATATCAGCTACTAAAAGGCCAGCCAACTATTAACTGTGCAATATTGTTATCCAATGGTAATGTGACTATTCAGTCTAAGGCTTATTGGAAGGGCTTAGACAGTAAACTCTATAGATATATAATGTACTCTAAAGCATAATTTAGCTCTACATAAACCAGCAACAGGTAAAATGTTTTAAAATATTTAATAATAAGTAATTAAAACACAAGAGAAAACTACTACACCACAGAGATATCTAAGAGATCAGAGATCACACAGAAACTTAAAATAATACAGTAGGACAAGTCTGATTTCAAAGAAAAATACCTAATTAATCTTTACTAGCTTTAACTATTCCTACAAGAAATCACAGTGCTAAAACTTACATGTGAGCATAAGGCAGAGTGCTGATAAGTTGGATATCAAGATCAAAATGCTCTCAGTCACTTGTGAGAAATAGTATTTAAATATTACTAACAAACATGTCTCTAAGGCCCTCCCAAATTACATTTTTGACACTTAGTCTGGAGTTCTCAGGCCACAAACTGCATTATTTAGCAATCTAACACCTGCTCAGAAACTTACAACAATATAAGTCATTTCACATGTATATAACAAAAACCAGAGCAGTAAAGCACATTCCACGTCTAAATTATGGTCATAAACTTTAGCCTTAAGACAATGGGCATGAAACCTTCATCCAGACTCGCTGGAGCCAAATTCTAACATGAAAGTAGAGTGCAATGTTGTCACATATTTTGCAGTTCCACATTTCACAGTTTTCTTTTACACTCAAGTAAACATGCCTGTATTTTTACATTTATTTTCAAATGCCAGAATTCTATATCAAATTCTATTTGACTAGGCTGGCAGCCTTCGCCCTTCTCTGCCCAATCGTCACAATCACATATGAAGTTAAAGTCACAATAGTTAGAATTACAGTTCATAGGTAATGTGCATGGCTGAAGCTAAAGCATATAATGCCTCAAGAGTAAATTCTGATTGCAGATAGATTCAGTAGGGGAAGCAGTTTTACCATCTGGACTGAAACAGCAGATTGTTGCACACTTTTCTAAGCTAAAGCTGGCTGTATGGTACAAAGAAGGAGTGCTAAATACAGCCCAGTCATCTTAGAGGGTAGAGGAGCCAACTATGTAGCAAAGTGCATGTCTCACTAATGCATCTGTAATGGAGGCAGAAGACATGGGGGAAGCAGCCACTCAAACCACGGCAGCGTCTGCCTGAAAGGCTGCATCACCCACACACGTCATAGTCCTAAGCTGGGATGATTTATGTGGCTCGCAGGATCGTAGATTATGTAAAGCAATTTGATCTGTGGACATAGGTGCCGGAAGCTGTTAAACACTGGGGGGCGGAGGGTGACAGGGGCACTTAGTGAACTAAAAAGGGTAATTTTTTAAGAACTATTTGCTACCACAACATAGGTACACTTGGAGGACATTTTAAGCTTAGCCAATTCCCTTTTGGTGTTTGAATTAACATTTTCTGATTGGTCTTTGCTATCCCCATGGCTGATAATTGTATATTAGCCCTAGTGAGAACAACTGTGATCATACCATAGATAATTTGAGGAGACCATGTAAGGGATGCAGCATTTATGAACTGCCTCTATCCATTAGTGACATGAGGTGAAATCCTGGAGTACATTTTCTATTACCCATCCTTAGATCCAAGTTGCATTTGAATATGGATGGATGAGCTTAGCTTTTGTTTTATGGATAGTCTGTTCCGGAACAGTGGTAGCCGCAGTGATATATATCCATCTCTCCACAACATTCAGTTTAGATACCTGGACTGAGTATTTCTTATGCCATTGGACTTGCTGATGTTCAGTAGGTCCATCTGTATTATGTTGGAGGATGCTTTGTATGCCAGACATGTCACCTCTAAGCACTCTGTAGGATACTGAGTATAGTAATAAATCTTTGAGGTGGTCCATGCAAGACCTATTGTTTAGGACTTGTATCCTTTTAGTAAGGTATCTCTGAAGGTATTCCAATTGTTGCATGGGGCTGGACAGATACATGCCAAAGTGGGCATTATACAAAATGATTGACATTATGAGAGCTTTGTAAAGGGGGACAACAGCATCTCTAGATCTAATCACAATCAATTTTATTTATAAGCTGTGCCATATATAAAGACTTTCTTATGACTCTGGACACATGTTGGTCAAAAGTTAGGTCACCGTACACAAGTTCCCAAATGCCAAACAATTGGATCAGTTCTCAGAGGGCATTGTTTTGACACCAGTTATTTGGGACAAACCTTCCTACATGATGGTTAAGTCATTTGGAGAGTCAATAACTTCTCCTAGCTTGCAGTCATCTCAGACTTAGCTGGCCAAAGCTCTTTGGTATTTCCTTTTACTTTTGAGATGTATATGCCAAACAGAAAGTCTCAGCACCAAACCCTGGGGAACTCCATTGGTGACTGGTCTCTTCCCCTGTTTTGATCTCCTGAATCCTGTGAGCCAAGCTGGCAATGCAGCTGGTGATATAAGTGTTTGCTCCTACATTATTCATCTTTTGTACTACACCTGAGCAGGGGATTGTGTCAAAAGGCTTGGCCAGGTCAAGGTAATGTGGTGTGAACTGTTTTACCTTCATCCATTGCTTTGGTAATGAGTAAAGCTTAAAATTTGCCCATGATTTTGAGCCTTTCACACTTTCCTCTGGGCTGTTTTCAAACACATTTTTAGGGCCATGCATACATGTATGCATTCTTTGATTCACCTTCCTGATTGTGTTAAATTATATTCCTTGTATAATACAGCACACTTGTTAGACTTAAGTTAGAGCGCATTTTAAATTTATTGTTTAAACATTTTTCCAGTAGGCAATGAAACAAAAACGCATTAACCAATAATGACAAAACTGCCCTATTCAGAACATTTCCATTATAAAGGTCTACTTCCACACACAATTGCATTTTAAATTTATTGTTTGAACATTTTTCCAGTAGGCAATGAAGCAAAATGCATGCAGCAATAATGACAAAACTGCCCTATTCAGAACATTTCCATGATAACAGTCCTACTTCAACACACAACTGCATTTTAAATTTATTGTTTGAATATTTTTGCAGTAGGCAATGAAGCAAAATGCATGTACCAATAATGACAAAATTGCCCTATTCAGAACATTTCCATGATAACAGTCTACTTCTACACACAGTATATAAATACAGAATCACAGTATAGTGTAAGCCATATGTTGCACAGCTTCTTGAACTTATTTTCAATTGGGCGAGGGGGGGGGGGCAAAAGGCCAAAAAACAGAGACACGTTTTAAACATTGCATCTATAATTTTGGAAAGTTGCTTGCATAAAATGGTGTGTTACCACCATGCATTTCACTGCCAAGTCTCGAACCCAGAACCCTATGCACTACAGTCAGAACAACATACCACTAAGCTAAACCAGCAGTTTCTTGAAAGACAGAAAGACAAACTTCAATGGCTATCATATCATTTAGTGAATTCAGTTCTCACTTCTCAGTCACCATAGCTCTCAACCTCTTAGTACAAAAATTACAGAACAAAGCCAATAATGGGGGAATACAGCCCCAAAATAGGGACACATTTCAAATACTAATTTTATAACCTTAGAAAATTACTAGAATAAAATGTTTTGTTTTACCACTCCTGCAAACCAGAGGAACAGAACAAAAATGTGAGGCATACATTCACAAGTGATGGTGGCTAGGGACTTTAGGCTCTTTTTTTCCTACCCAAGGTGCAGGTTTTGAGCCTGAGTACCTGTAGCCACCAGATGTAGCCTGCTGTGGGCATTTTCACACACACACACACACACACACACACACACACACACACACACACACACACAAACACACACACACACACACACACACACACACTCTGATCCGGCAGACTTCTGAAAGTACAGCCAGATCATCACCACAGTACAAACGATAAATACCTTTCCATTAAGCAGCAGCAGCTTCTGAAACCGCATCGCAAACACCAGCAGACATACGTGCGGATGTCATCACGGCAGTGCTCACGAACGGATGTCATTACAGCAGTTGGGAGACACGGAAAACAAAAATAATGGGACAGAGTCTGCAAAATCTGCAAAAAAGTGGGGGGGCTCCCCTCCCCCTCACTCTATGGTTCCGGCGCCCATGTCTGTGGGGGGTCAGTGTATTACAGAGCAGAGGGAGGTGCTGATTGGTGAACCTATTCCTCCATCTAGTTTTATTTATTTCCTCATGTAAGTTGACCTCTCTCATTCTGGTGTTGGCTGCACTATTTGACTTAATTGAGAAACAAGGAGGTCAAGGGTAGCAGGATCCCCGAGGATACGGTAAGTGAGGCACAGACTCACACCCCCCCCCCCCAGAGCATCTGTGACACTGAATAGATGGAGAAAAATCTCAATCTCTCCTGGTAGCTAAGGTTTTTGAGGTCAGAGATAGTTTTTGTTAGGAACAGCTTATGGTTTTTGAAGATTTTAATGTGTCTGGCAAGACACATTCCAAAGAGTGCATTATGTTCTATAGTAGGTCTGCCAGGGCAGAGTATAAGGAAGCAATAACTTCTTTGATTTTGGAAGAGATGCCTTTGGCAATTTAGTTGCAAGTTGTAGAAGGATTTCCTAATGTGACATGGTGATCTAAGCAAAGGAAGTTATCATCTCAGGTACTCAGTTCTCTAATCACTGATTCGTTTGAAAGTGGGATGTTATTGATGCACTAGGTTGAACCAATGCGCTGTTTCCTGAAAGGGATGATAATACATTGTTTGATGTTTAGCTTAAGCCTTTTTTCTGTGCACAAGGTGGTGACTTGTGTTAATTCATTTCGAAAGGTACTAGCATCTTGGGTTGACTTGACAGTTGCACCCAGCTTGCAGTCATTAGCAAGTTCAGGATGTTCTTCGTGTTTCACTGTTAGTCATCACATTTGGGTTATCCCTGCCAGGGTAGCACTTGGCTGGCCCGAATACCAGTGGTTTAGTGTTTCTGTGTCGGTTGCTGTCGCTTCAGGACTGACGTCAGGTCGTCAGTAGTATAAAGTAAGGCAGCCGACACCATTACATCAGTCTCTCTTGCCAAGGAGCCCGAAGCAGAAGCAGTTTGCATGAGTGCCGGTCAGCCGCTACCTGAGTTTCGTTTTCTGAATTGAAGCTGAAGTCTTCTAAAGCTAAGTACCCTTATGGGGATCCTTTTTTCTTGCTCTAACCGATGTCAGAAAAAGTTAACAATTGTCTTGCCTGTGGAAAGCAAATACCACAACATGACTTTCATTCGTACAGCGTCACTTGCTTAGGCCCAGACCACGACGTGCCTCACTGTCGATTTTGTGCTTTATTCAATGCCAGAACTATACATCATTGGGCCCTTATTGTAGCTAGATATTTTCGCTCACAGTCCTCGAATTCCGATATGGCTTTGGTAAGCCATCCGGCAGCAGATCTTCCAAAATAAATGTAAGGATAAAGACAGAGACAAGACCGCACATGTCCAGACCTACTGATGATGCTTCCTTTAAGCTAGTTGTCATTTCCCCGGTCCTCAGTGAGGCGCTTTCGCAGCCCCTGATGCCCGCTTCTGTGGATTTGCAGGCCGCTACCGAGAGCCTTTCGGAGTCCTGTATACCACAAAACTCTTCTTCGACTAAGGATCCTGTGGTTGTCTGTACCTTGGATGGGTTCGGAGCCACTGAGCAGGCACCGGCTTCAGAGAAAGCACTTCGCACTACTGTTTCTCGACACAGATGATTTCTTTCGCGTCTACCGTTCTTTCGAAAACTACTGGGTTTCTAAGGCCCAGGGTGCGAACCACACCTAAGAAACTGGTGACCCAATCTCAGGCACCTGCTTCCTTGCCTCAGTCTCAAATGCTAAAAATGGCGAAAGACCTTATAATGCTGATCAGGGGAAGCCAAGCTACCCCTTCCAAAAGAAAGAGATCTGTCCCCAGTAGTTTTATCTGAACAGGAGTCTGATGACTCTGATGCATCTGAATATGAAGACATGCAACCTCTCTCTGCTTATGAGGATTCTGATGCAGAGGAATCCATTCCTTCAGCCTCTGCACCCAAGGACTTTTCCTTTGTGGAAACTCTTCATACTTGCATTTCCAATGGGAATGTGAGGTCTACCCTCAGTCTAAAAAGAGACTCAGAGAATTCTTAGAGCTTCCACAGCACAGACTCCTGGATGTTGTGGATGATGTTTTCATGGACTCTAGTTTGACTCCTGACACCCTCCATCCTGCTCACAGGAAACCTGACAGGTGTTACAGAGTCCCTGACTCACACAAATTTCTTTTTAAAAATCTTACTGCTGACCCTGAGGTTATTTCTCAAGGGCCTAAAGGAATTAAAGCAACTTCTGCTAAGAATCCCACCCCCTTAGATAGGGATTCCCGAGAACTAGACAGATGGGGTAAAAAAGTATGCACCTCTGCTACTCTTGCTATCAGAGCACTAAATTGCCATTTCCATATGCTAAAATGTCAGCAACATACCATGGAACTCCTCAAAAAAAATATTATCCTTTCCTGCTTGTGTAGACAATAGAGTTACAAGAGTTAATGCATTCTGCAAGTCAAGTAACTAAGCACACCTTACACTGTGCTTTTGACACCCTAGAAGCTTCTTGCACAAAGACAACTTATTTGGCACCAAGGCAGAGGAGGTCTTAAAAAAGATGGAAGAAAAAGCTAAATCTATGCAGACAAGGATTTCCCACAGGTCCAGCCACCCAGGTTCAGTAGGCATTGCCCCTCCAAGCACTGGTCCTTTCCTGCCCCCTCCAGGTCAGTTCAGCCCAGACCCCGGGGAAGCAGACCCCCCAGACAACAGCCACAGGGAATGCAGAGATCAAAGCAATAGAGTTCCTCCACTTCAAAACCAGGGAGTGCAAAGCCACCCCCTCATGGTAAGAACTCACAATGACTCTCCACTTCCACCCCCTCCCTCTGCCCATCTGCACTTGCCCCTGGGAGGAAAACTCTCCTTCCACACAAGCACCTGGGCCACCATTGCCAACGACCGCTGGGTCCTCGACATAGTGTCCCAGGGATACAAATTTTCTTTCCACACTCTCCCAACCCCAAAAGGGTTCCCAGGTCTTCCTCCAGACCAATGGGTGGAGGCCAAAAAGCAAGTTCTTTCCCTGATCTCTATGAGGGCAATAGAGCACATTCCTGCAGAACAGATAGGCCAAGGTTTCTACTCCAGGCTCTTCCTGGTACCCAGAAAAGAGGGCACCTGGCACCCCATCCTCGATCTATCCATTCTAAACACCTTTCTGGTGATACCAAAATTCAAAATGCTCACCCTCCAGCAACTACTACCTATGCTCTACAAGAATGCTTGGCTAGCCACCCTAGACCTAAAAGAGGCCTATCTCCACATCCCAATCAGGGAATCATGCAGAAAATATTTATGTTTCAGGGCAGGATCTCTGCACTTTCAGTTCTCTGCACTTCCCTTTGGCTTATCTACTGCTCCCAGAGTTTTCACAAAATGTCTGGCTCCCACCATTGCTTTTTGCAGACAAAGAAATATACAAATTTACCCATACTTAGACGACTGCCTAATTCAGGCAGACAGTCGGGAAAAGCTGCTCAAACACCTGGCCTTTGTAAAGTCCCTACTGACCTCCCTAGGGTACACTATCAACGAAAAGAAATCCAAATTAGTACCCACCCAAAGGATTATATTCCTGGGAGCAAGCCTGGACACAGCATCCCAGATGGCATTCCTTACACCAGAAAAGCAAACTTACCCGACAGCCTACTTCTCTCAACTAGCCACCAGATGCCAGTTATCTGCGAGGAAAATCCTGCAAGCTCTGGGGTTCATGGCATCTTGCATTCTACTAATTCCAAATGCCAGACTGCATATGAGGAAACTTCAGTGGTACCTAAAAAGCCTTTGAAGTCAACACTCTCAAGACCTGGAAACTCTTATACCAATAATACCTTGCCTAAGGAAAGATTTTTCTTTGGTGGGCAGCAGCATGCTACCACAACAAGGGACTTCCTTTCTCACCACACCCCCGCCACCCAGGCCCTCACCACAGATGCATCAGACTATGCCTGGGGTGCAGACCTGGATGACTGGTGCATACAGAGCCAATGGACCCCTCAGCAAATACATCTGCACATCAACCAAAAAGAGATTGACAGCTTTCAGGCCCCTTCTCTCCCCAGGGGCTCTCCTGATCAAAACAGACAACACAACTGTGATGTGGTATATCAACAAGCAGGGAGGGACTCAGTCCTAACCTCTGTGCAGGCTCTCCATGACCCTTTGGGACACAGCCTCAGCCATGCAACTAGACCTGTTAGCACAATTCCTGCCAGGCTGTCTAAACTCTCTGGCAGACAACTTAAGCAGAAATCTTCTGGACCCACATGAGTGGCAGCTAGACTGAAGAACCTTCACCCTAATAATTCAGAAATGGGGCACCTGAAGGTCGACCTCTTTGCTTCCCACTCCAACCATCAGCTCAGCAAGTTATGCACCAGGGAGCCTCACTGCAGGGCCTGGAAAGTAGATGCTCTATCCTTCTCCTGGGTTAACCTCTCGGTCTATGCATTTCCCCACTACCTCTCATTACCAGGGTACTGCTCAAAATAAGGGAGGAAAAACCAAGAACAATTCTGATTGCTCCAGACTGGCCTCCCAAGCACTGGTACCCACTGCTATGCAGCCTGTCCCCACTGCCACCATGGCATCTCCCTCGGACCCTAACCCTCCTGACCCAGAGGGAATGAGAATTCATGCATCCTCAATTGCAGACCCACAGTTTGGCAGCCTGGCTTATTCCCTGACCACTGATCAATCTACCAACCACAGTAAACAGGTTCTAGATGTTTTACATGAGGCTAGACACCCTAGCACTAGAAAGTCTTATGCTGACAAATGGAAAAGGTTCTGCACCTGGATGCAGGCTAAGGGAGCCGATACATCACAGCCCTCCCTACCTCTCATCCTGGATTACCTAACTGACCTGCTGCACAGTGGTCTCTCATTTTCCTCAATTAAAATTCATGCCTCTGCTATCTCTGCTCATTTCAACACTGAGCACCTGCTTTTCTCACACCCTCTCATCAAACAGTTCCTAAGAGGGGCTAGCAACTTGAGGCCACCCAGAAGAGCACCTACCCCAGCTTGGGACCTAAACTTTGTGTTGGAAAAGCTCACCCTGCCCCCCTTTGAACCAGCATCTTCAGCAGAGTTAAAGTTTCTCTCCTGGAAGACAACCTTGCTTCTGGCCATCACTTCAGCCAGAAGAGTATCCGAGCTACAAGCATTCATGGCTGTAGAGCCCTTCATCAACTTCCATGCTGACAGGGTGTCCCTCAGGACTAACCCATCCTTCAAGCCGAAAGTGGTGTCCAGTGTGGCTCTCAACAAATCCATTCATTTGCCCACCTTTTTCCCTAACCCACAAAACAAGGGGGAAAGGATCCTGCACTCTCTATTATCCAGACAGGACTAAATCATTCAGAAAGACTGAGCAATTGCTAGTCAGCTTTGCTGCAGGGGCAGAGGGCAAAGCCATATCCAAACAAACCATTTCCAAATGGATAGCACACTGCATCCATTTCTGTTATAAGCAACATGGAAACCTCCCCCTAAGGGGGTCAGGACTCACTGTACCAGAGCAGCCTCCACCTTTGCAGCTTTCCTCAGAGGAGTCCCCACCAGGGACATCCTGGAGGCTGCCACATGGACATCTGTTCACACCATCACCAAGCATTACCACGTGCCTATCTTCTCCAAATCCAGGGCAGGCTTTGCCACTGTAGTCTTGCAGGACATCCTAGCCAGCCCCTAGTCTTCTTGGCTGCCTCCACCCTTTTCCTCAGCTTTGGGAATCAACCCAAATGTGATGATTGCCACAGTGAAACACATAGAACATAGTACAGTTGTGTGCACTTAACATAAATGTAGATGTTAAAGTGTATTCACTGTTGCAGTCCTGGTTTCCCTCCATCCCCCTTTTCTTCTCTCTCTCTTACTCTCTCACTCTCTCTCTCTCTCTCTCTCTCCTAACAAGGAACTTGTTGGTATTTACTTTCTACTGGTGGAGTTCTTCCACCATATTCTGGCTCCCACTTGGGGTCTCCTGACAGGGCAAGAAAAACTGATGTAATGGCGTCGGGTGGCTTACTTTATACTACTGATGACCTGACATCAGTCCTGAAGCAGCAGCAACTGACGCAGAAATACTAAGCCTCTGGTATTCGGGCCGACCGAGGGCTACCCTGGCAGGAATAACCCAAATGTGATGACTGCAACAGTGAATACACTCGAACATCTACATTTATGTTGTGTACACAACTGTACTTTATCCATTTTGAGGTCCTAGAAATAAATGCTAAACAAGAGTGGGCCCAGTAAAGATCCCTGGATGACACTGCTGGTCACCTTCACCCTGACTGAAGAAGTGTTACCAACTCCGACATGTGCTCTGTTCTTGAGCCGGTCTGCTGTCCATCTTACTATACAGGGATCAGTGTATAAGCTTCGTTACGATTTCATAATGTGAAATAAGGTAGAATGCCATAGCCATATCAAGATAGACAGCATGAACAGAGTGCCCACTGTCCACCATCTTTGTGACCTTTTTGAAGAAGTTTACAAGCTTTAGTAGATATGATCAACAATTTAGAAAGCCAAATTGCTGTGGGTTAAGCCTAATAAGATTTCTGATGTAATGATTTATGAGGTCAATGATGATGTGTGCTGTGGCAGATAAGGCTCTTTTTGTCTAAGGCTGAGGAGTCTGTAGTTTTCTGAATCCTTGTGGGTCCATCCTTATGGAGCAGCTTCATTACCATAGTGTGCCAGGATTCAGAGACATAGCTTGAAGATAGGCTTATGTTAAACAGTTTAAGGGATCAATGAGAGCATGTTTGATGCTCTTTACTGGGCAACTCACTATGTTGTCAGAACCCATGGAAGAAGTGTTTTGGTCTTGGAAAGTACGTTAAGGACTTGGCGGTGGAGGGGTTTAGGAATGGCTAGAGATGGGATGCTAGTTTCAGAGAAGTTTGTCACAGACTTCCTAGCATGTTTTGTTAATAATGTCTTTCGGGTTTGACTGGGCGACACTGTTAATTTTTTTTTTTGTAACACCTTTATTGAATTATCACTTAAGATGTAGACACACATACGTTGATAGAAAATAAAATATATTAACATTTTTTTTTCATTTACACACATTATACATTACATATATTTTTTCTTTCTTTATAACCACTGATATTCTGTCCAACATTACATAAGTTGCTCAATTATTGCCTCCCTTAAACCTCACGTCTCCTCTTGAACATTAGTCTGCATATACTGTTCCCACAATTTCCATTCATTTCTATACAAGTTGCTCCTTCCCTTTTGTAAAGATCCCATTCATTAATTTTTTGTCTCATTTACAGTTTTCAGTACTTCAGTCAGTTGGTTTAGATTTTGATTTCCATTTTTTTAATTGCTTTTGACAGCCAATAGAATTAATCTTAAGGCCTCATAATATCTAGGAAATTCAAATCCTGTCTTCCATCTCAAAATAATAATTTCCTTAGATCCAGTCATTTGGTCCCCCAGTATTTCCGACAAGAGTACTCTGTAGGGAATTTTTAAAGTCTACCAACTCATTACACCCCCCGAAAACATGTTCCCAGTTATATCTTTCTTCCCAATCACAGCTCCAACATTTGCTCTCTACAGAGTCGGAGACACTGTTATAGAAAAGTTTGCAGAACTATGGTGAATTATTTATTAATTCTGTAGTAACTGAAGACAAAGGACTTGTAGTTATCCTTCACCTCAGTTGCATTTTCTTCCAGTTTGTCTTTCTTAACTGACCACCAGTATAGTTTTTTTTTTGAATTTGTCGCATTTGTTTCTAGTAGGGGCTGCCAAGTCAATGCATTTGTTTAAATGAGCTTAAAGATCCTTTGCTGTCGATTCCTGGTGAAGGCTGGAACATTTGGATGGGATGTTGCCCAAAAGGAAACTGGCAAGGGCCATTGGCTGCAGAGGTGGTATGATACGCCAGCATATTCTGTGATATTAATAGGTACTTCTGGGGAGGAACAGGAATGGTAGGGCATAGAGAAATCACTCTTAGGCAACAGTACATTGCTGCACCAGGAGTCTCAATATTATGTGTCCTGAGCGTGGGACAGAGCAAGTTTGGGGGGGGGGGGGAGTGCCTGGTAGACCGAGTGAATGAGGAGAGGCTCAGTAGCAATGGATAGTCAACTGTAAGAAGCCAAAAACGTATTGTACACTCCAAAGAGAGTTCCAGTAGCTTTGAGGAGCAGAGCTGAGAGTATATTGAGCAGAACATAGCTCTTGAGCATAAGAAACATGCCAAGCCTGTTGAATGATTGAATAGCATGGTTCCTGTCATGAAGCTAAATATTTTTATGTACCGATTTGCAAGATTTTAATAAAGTTATAAAAATTTGCAAGAGCAGTGTCCAGTTTGTACTGCTGAACAGGTGGCTTCTATCTTATCTAATGTAGGATTTGGGCGAATTAAGCTTGGTGAGAAAAGCATCGAGACAGCTGTACACTTTTACTTCACATATTGGAAAGTATACATTTCTCAAACATCCATTTACTGTTTCACCACTTTGAGGGTTGTTGCCCAAATAATTTTGGCCTTGAATGTGTTAAGCATGACATTCTGCTGAGGGATCAGACTAAAGATGACCATGACAAGAGACTGTGTTACTTAAGAGACTGAGATAGCACAACCTTAAGCTGAACAGAAGTATCCCAAATGTTACGGTCTTCTGACTCATACCCATTACTTGTTGGCAGGGACTACTTTTGTGAATAGAGTGGGCAGGCGCTAGTATAATAAATAGGATGGGCATGGGGGAGGGGGCACGTGGGAGTGGAATAGATATTGGTTGGGACAAGACAAAAAAGGAGAGGTTGGAGAAATGTGTAGAGGAATGCTTTTTTTTGGGGGGGGGGGTACCCATATCCAGATCCAGTGATACAGCAAGCAGATGGGGCTCCTTGAAGAGTTCAGATTGTGCACTGAGGCACAGTCATATGCTTTTTGCTCTTCATTAAGTAGTTGGTCACCTGTAAGCATACTGCCCATCTGATTTTATTTGTTGAACCAGTACAAATAATCACTTTTATACAGTGAATTAATACAGAATTGTTAAGTTATAGAAAAATGACAGTCTACAGTTAGTGCATTCAAAAGTATTAACACTCTTCTCTGAGCTCCTTTGTGGTTACATAGAGAGAAATCCAAATATCCTTTAACCGGGTTCTTGTGCAGTGAAACAGTTAAATAAGTCTGATACGTGCAGTAAACCACTGGAACTTAAGAGAAATTACTGAGAGCATCTAATAGCAGGCTTAAGACAGCAGTCAGTTGTCCCATATATTAAGATGCTGTGGTTCTATTCGGAAAGTTACAGGTCTCTCAGGATCATTTTGCCTCAAGGATTCATATAAAAAAAAGTTCAAACAGTCCCATGCAGCAAACAGACAGCAAGAAAGAGTGATGAGGATCAGGTTAGACGTTTCAGTGTTTTACATTCTAATGAGAGCTCCAGTCGATAAGATTGTAGGCCACTTAAGAAACTGTGATCTTTTAACTAATGAACAAAGTCCCACAGGATCCAGATTAATTTGGGAGTAAGAGAACACCAAAGGGGGTGGGCTAAGTAGACTAAATGATTACATTACTTTTGTATACTGTACAGTATTTTTAAATTTTAACTTGGGTGCCAGCAGTGATAGACTGTCTGTTAAGAAGTGGCAGATCAAGTGGAGTGATGGCTCAGGTTGGAGATAGAATTGTATTTATGAAAAAACACTGACCACATTCAGGCCAAGATATATACTGAGACTTTAGGGGTATGATGTTAACAAAGTCCTGTTTTGAAACATTGCTTGCGGAGGTCCGTAGTTTTCACTGAAGTGATTGATGAAATAGTGAGTTATCTTCAAAGTGAAGTATAATAGGTGAAATTTACTGAGAGAGTGCAAGTAGGTAGAGCTCCTTGAAAGGAAGACCAGAAGACTTGCGCCCCTGAGGTTAGCTCTGTAAGACAACACTATTCACTTTGTATACTGGCTTAGACTTTTAAATTAAATGCCCTACAAATTCAAGGTTATTTGGACATTTAGGCAGCAGTACAGTTTCTGATTTTTCTCTGTTGGCTTCACTGATTTATGTCTTTGTAGTTTCTGTGCCATTCTTTGAATGCTATTGCATTTAGAGATCTCATTTGTCCCAACTCCCATCCTAAACGTTTTCTCCTTACCTGAGCCCCCGTCAAAAAAAAAAAAAAACAGGTTAAACAAGATGGATAATTCTTCTGATTTCACTTCTCAGATTAGACCATTGATGTTACTGATAAGATCGTGACAAGTTTTTTTTTTAACTTTATTGTGTATTTCTTTCATGTGACAGCTACCAAGTCTCTTGCTTTCATGCTGGCTTTAATAACACAGGTTGTTCTGCAGCTGTAGAAGAAAGCAGGAAGACACGTGCTTTTTCTTTTTTTGAAGAGTTGCTTAAGTGGCACGCCTCCTATACAGAGTCCAATTAATGTCCTGGTTGCCCACTAAGTTGAGACTTGGTTTTCTGAGGAATGTAGCTAACTTACTATGCAGTGACGTCTGCAGTACCATGTGTTTTTATTTATACCCTTCTATGAGGCAGCAGTGGAATGACAGTTATGGTCAGCTTGAAGGCTCCTCCCTCCTTTTTCAGTTATAGTTTCCTCATGGACTGACGGGCTTAATGCATGTATCAGTATCTACTCAACTTGTGTCAAAGTGTAGACAAGGTTCTGCATTTCTTCACTGATAGAAAAGTGGCTGTAACTACCCAAAATCCCTCACTAAGTCCTGTTCATGCCATAGCAGTATTGCTGAGTCTTCTGTCAGCTAGTGTGAAATGGATTAGAAGTGAAATTCAGACTTTTTAGTGGGGGAAGTGTCTCCAACCCCTACATGCAGGAGATTTACGATACTACAACCCTCTGTGTAGTCAAACCAGAGGTTACTACATCTCAGGGAAAAGGAAATTTCTCTTTTGATGACTCCCATTTTGAGTGCATTTTCTCACTTACAGCATGCATAGAGCGAGTGTATATTTACTATTAATATTGATTGTATTTAGTTAGTAAGCAAAATAATTATCTATTTAGCTGTAGTGGGTTGCTAACTCCATGGTTAGTTGTTTGTTTTAATTAATCTTTAAATTTTAAATACTTGTAGCATGAGTTAATCCAAGCTTGTATTTAAAGATAGTGTGCAATTTTAATCTGATTAAACCCTGAGGATATATCAGACACTTTGTGTTTTTAATAAGCGTAGACAAGGTTCTGCATTTCTTCACTGATAGAAAAGTGATAATAATGAGAACTCAGCACAGCTCCTCGTGGTGGCCAGCAGTGTTCCTCTAGCAGCAGAGACCAGAAAAGACTACCTTTCCAGATTTTAAGTATTTTTCTTGGCTTTTTCGACTTTTTGTGCCTTTCGACTACTGTTTCTGCTTATTTTATCAAAGTTTGCACTGTTTTTTCTGTGTTTATAAGTTAAAACTGTTTACTGCACTTGCTAGTTTAAGTTTTGCCTAAAAGTTAAACTACAGGCTAATACACTCAAGTGTACTAGCTTTTGATAGCATTTAATCGAAAATCATAGCATTTATTGTGTTTTCTACTTTTCTGTAAAAAAAAACTTGAAAAAAACAAACAAAAAAAAAAAAAATATCCTTGCTTTCCATACTTTCCAAAACTAGTGTTCCAGAGACCAGATTTTGCTGATCCCTGGGCTTTGTCTTGGTTCCTGTTTTCTCCATTTTCCTTGTTTGGTCAAGGGGTAGTTTCTTTACTCACTAGTGGGAGTAGGGAGTACTGAACTGCCTGTTTGTCCTCAGAGGAGTGGTTTAAGGCAGTAACTTGTAGTTTATTGGCCATTTTGGGTCATTTCCTGTCTTTTCCAGCCCCCTGCTATAAAGCACGTTTTGGCGGGCTTTTCCAGCTATTGAGAACTCAGCACAGCTCCTCGTGGTGGCCAGCAGTGTTCCTCTAGCAGCAGAGACCAGAAAAGACTACCTTTCCAGATTTTAAGTATTTTTCTTGGCTTTTTTCGACTTTTTGTGCCTTTCGACTACTGTTTCTGCTTATTTTATCAAAGTTTGCACTGTTTTTCCTGTGTTTATAAGCTAAAACTGTTTACTGCACTTGCTAGTTTAAGTTTTGCCTAAAAGTTAAACTACAGGCTAATACACTCAAGTGTACTAGCTTTTGATAGCATTTAATCGAAAATCATAGCATTTATTGTGTTTTCTGCTTTTCTGTAAAAAAAACTTGAAAAAAAACAAAAAAAAAAAATATCCTTGCTTTCCATACTTTCCTAACTAGTGTTCCAGAGACCAGATTTTGCTGATCCCTGGGCTTTGTCTTGGTTCCTGTTTTCTCCATTTTCCTTGTTTGGTCAAGGGGTAGTTTCTTTACTCACTAGTGGGAGTAGGGAGTACTGAGCTGCCTGTTTGTCCTCAGAGGAGTGGTTTAAGGCAGTAACTTGTAGTTTATTGGCCATTTTGGGTCATTTCCTGTCTTTTCCAGCCCCCTGCTATAAAGCACGTTTTGGCGGGCTTTTCCAGCTATTGAGAACTCAGCACAGCTCCTCGTGGTGGCCAGCAGTGTTCCTCTAGCAGCAGAGACCAGAAAAGACTACCTTTCCAGATTTTAAGTATTTTTCTTGGCTTTTTCGACTTTTTGTGCCTTTCGACTACTGTTTCTGCTTATTTTATCAAAGTTTGCACTGTTTTTTCTGTGTTTATAAGTTAAAACTGTTTACTGCACTTGCTAGTTTAAGTTTTGCCTAAAAGTTAAACTACAGGCTAATACACTCAAGTGTACTAGCTTTTGATAGCATTTAATCGAAAATCATAGCATTTATTGTGTTTTCTACTTTTCTGTAAAAAAAAACTTGAAAAAAACAAACAAAAAAAAAAAAATATCCTTGCTTTCCATACTTTCCAAAACTAGTGTTCCAGAGACCAGATTTTGCTGATCCCTGGGCTTTGTCTTGGTTCCTGTTTTCTCCATTTTCCTTGTTTGGTCAAGGGGTAGTTTCTTTACTCACTAGTGGGAGTAGGGAGTACTGAACTGCCTGTTTGTCCTCAGAGGAGTGGTTTAAGGCAGTAACTTGTAGTTTATTGGCCATTTTGGGTCATTTCCTGTCTTTTCCAGCCCCCTGCTATAAAGCACGTTTTGGCGGGCTTTTCCAGCTATTGAGAACTCAGCACAGCTCCTCGTGGTGGCCAGCAGTGTTCCTCTAGCAGCAGAGACCAGAAAAGACTACCTTTCCAGATTTTAAGTATTTTTCTTGGCTTTTTCGACTTTTTGTGCCTTTCGACTACTGTTTCTGCTTATTTTATCAAAGTTTGCACTGTTTTTTCTGTGTTTATAAGTTAAAACTGTTTACTGCACTTGCTAGTTTAAGTTTTGCCTAAAAGTTAAACTACAGGCTAATACACTCAAGTGTACTAGCTTTTGATAGCATTTAATCGAAAATCATAGCATTTATTGTGTTTTCTGCTTTTCTGTAAAAAAAACTTGAAAAAAAACAAAAAAAAAAATATCCTTGCTTTCCATACTTTCCTAAACTAGTGTTCCAGAGACCAGATTTTGCTGATCCCTGGGCTTTGTCTTGGTTCCTGTTTTCTCCATTTTCCTTGTTTGGTCAAGGGGTAGTTTCTTTACTCACTAGTGGGAGTAGGGAGTACTGAACTGCCTGTTTGTCCTCAGAGGAGTGGTTTAAGGCAGTAACTTGTAGTTTATTGGCCATTTTGGGTCATTTCCTGTCTTTTCCAGCCCCGTGCTATAAAGCACGTTTTGGCGGGCTTTTCCAGCTATTGAGAACTCAGCACAGCTCCTCGTGGTGGCCAGCAGTGTTCCTCTAGCAGCAGAGACCAGAAAAGACTACCTTTCCAGATTTTAAGTATTTTTCTTGGCTTTTTCGACTTTTTGTGCCTTTCGACTACTGTTTCTGCTTATTTTATCAAAGTTTGCACTGTTTTTCTGTGTTTATAAGTTAAAACTGTTTACTGCACTTGCTAGTTTAAGTTTTGCCTAAAAGTTAAACTACAGGCTAATACACTCAAGTGTACTAGCTTTTGATAGCATTTAATCGAAAATCATAGCATTTATTGTGTTTTCTACTTTTCTGTAAAAAAAAACTTGAAAAAAACAAACAAAAAAAAAAAATATCCTTGCTTTCCATACTTTCCAAAACTAGTGTTCCAGAGACCAGATTTTGCTGATCCCTGGGCTTTGTCTTGGTTCCTGTTTTCTCCATTTTCCTTGTTTGGTCAAGGGGTAGTTTCTTTACTCACTAGTGGGAGTAGGGAGTACTGAACTGCCTGTTTGTCCTCAGAGGAGTGGTTTAAGGCAGTAACTTGTAGTTTATTGGCCATTTTGGGTCATTTCCTGTCTTTTCCAGCCCCTGCTATAAAGCACGTTTTGGCGGGCTTTTCCAGCTATTGAGAACTCAGCACAGCTCCTCGTGGTGGCCAGCAGTGTTCCTCTAGCAGCAGAGACCAGAAAAGACTACCTTTCCAGATTTTAAGTATTTTTCTTGGCTTTTTCGACTTTTTGTGCCTTTCGACTACTGTTTCTGCTTATTTTATCAAAGTTTGCACTGTTTTTTCTGTGTTTATAAGTTAAAACTGTTTACTGCACTTGCTAGTTTAAGTTTTGCCTAAAAGTTAAACTACAGGCTAATACACTCAAGTGTACTAGCTTTTGATAGCATTTAATCGAAAATCATAGCATTTATTGTGTTTTCTGCTTTTCTGTAAAAAAACTTGAAAAAAACAAACAAAAAAAAAAAATATCCTTGCTTTCCATACTTTCCTAAACTAGTGTTCCAGAGACCAGATTTTGCTGATCCCTGGGCTTTGTCTTGGTTCCTGTTTTCTCCATTTTCCTTGTTTGGTCAAGGGGTAGTTTCTTTACTCACTAGTGGGAGTAGGGAGTACTGAACTGCCTGTTTGTCCTCAGAGGAGTGGTTTAAGGCAGTAACTTGTAGTTTATTGGCCATTTTGGGTCATTTCCTGTCTTTTCCAGCCCCCTGCTATAAAGCACGTTTTGGCGGGCTTTTCCAGCTATTGAGAACTCAGCACAGCTCCTCGTGGTGGCCAGCAGTGTTCCTCTAGCAGCAGAGACCAGAAAAGACTACCTTTCCAGATTTTAAGTATTTTTCTTGGCTTTTTCGACTTTTTGTGCCTTTCGACTACTGTTTCTGCTTATTTTATCAAAGTTTGCACTGTTTTTTCTGTGTTTATAAGTTAAAACTGTTTACTGCACTTGCTAGTTTAAGTTTTGCCTAAAAGTTAAACTACAGGCTAATACACTCAAGTGTACTAGCTTTTGATAGCATTTAATCGAAAATCATAGCATTTATTGTGTTTTCTGCTTTTCTGTAAAAAAACTTGAAAAAAACAAAAAAAAAAAATATCCTTGCTTTCCATACTTTCCTAAACTAGTGTTCCAGAGACCAGATTTTGCTGATCCCTGGGCTTTGTCTTGGTTCCTGTTTTCTCCATTTTCCTTGTTTGGTCAAGGGGTAGTTTCTTTACTCACTAGTGGGAGTAGGGAGTACTGAACTGCCTGTTTGTCCTCAGAGGAGTGGTTTAAGGCAGTAACTTGTAGTTTATTGGCCATTTTGGGTCATTTCCTGTCTTTTCCAGCCCCCTGCTATAAAGCACGTTTTAGCGCGCATTAGCGCGATTTAGCGCGGAGTTGCCACTGTTGCACACTAGGGCAGCTCCGGTTAAGCAGGTTTAAACTATTCGGGCTACCTAAAGTCCACTCTTCAAATTTTCCCTTGAAACTACCTTCCTCGACCTATACTACTCATCTAATCAGCGTATCCTATAACTAAAAAGATCATCTCTACTTGACTCTAAGTAGACTATTCTCTATCTGTTAAACCTAGCACTTGCTCCTACAGTACTTATTACCTTGATACGGCACTCTTATAGATAGCACCCCAAAAAGGCAACCCCCCATTTCTCGGTCACCCACATCCCCGGAATCTTTTTTTAAAGTTTTTGTCTATCCTTCTAGCATGTCGAGGGATCAGTTGCTAGTGTCATCTCCTGCTCAGCTGGTGAACCTGGGAATATTGAGGCAATGTTACAATTGCCTCATGTACACAGACAACCCTCTCCTCCTCCCACAAAACACAAATACATGCGAGAGATGCAACTATACGGCCAAACTGGAGGCTGAGCTCTCTCAACATAGGACTGGCAAGACCAGTCAGGAGGAAGGTTACCACACACACTATAGACCCAGTCTCACATAGTACCATTACAACCTCAAATCATACACATAAACACACAAAGACATACTTGGAGGCTCTGATCAAAAATCTACCAAAACAGCAGAGGCCACCAAAGCAGACACCCAAAAAACCACCACCTCAGAACACAACACCTGCAACACATAGACCTCACAGTCAGAGTGTCAAACAGTCACAGCCCTTAAGGCCAAACACAATGCCAGACACACTAGTCATTGGTGACTCCATAGTCAGACACACTGATGTCCCGCTCACCAGACTGAGTAAGGAGAAGGTCACAGTAAGCTGTCTGTCGGGCTAGAATCCGCCACATAACGCAAGCACTCAGGTCTCTCAACAGCAGGTACAAATATGACTCAGTCATTGTCCACGCTGGTGTAAGCGACCTGAGACGCACCTCCTTGGACTACATGAAAAGAGACATTGAGGAGCTCTCTGATTATGTAGCCCAGGCAGGTATGACCCTGACCTTGAGCAGTATCCTACCTTCACCAAGAATGATGCCACAATACAGAGATAAGATGATCAGCTTTAACAATTGGCTTAAACACTGGTGTCATTCAAAGGGGATCCAGTATCTGTCTGCCTGGGATGACATGCTGGACAAGCCACGCTGCCGCAAGGGACGGCTTGCACCTGTCACCCTGGGATTCGGATATTGGCAAAGGCTCTTGCCACCCCATAGTGCCTTTTTAGGCAAGGCTCAATTTCTAAACCTACCACCCTAGAACACAAAAAGGAAATAAACTAAGGGTAATGCTGCTCAATGCCAGAAGTCTAAATCTCAAAATGCACGCTTTTCGAGGCCCTTCTCAGTATGGAGAACATCGATGTCTGTGCTGTGACGGAAACCTGGTTCAAGGCTCCTGAGAGCACCCCAGCGCTATCAGGTTTTACCTCATATCATGCGTTCCGGCCCCAAAATCAGGAAAATACCAAGAAAGGAGGGGGGGTATCCATATTCATCAAGGACACCCACACCTCAAGACTGGTGGCAACGCATGATGCATTGGAGACCATCCAGGTGCAATTAACCGTAGGCAAGACTGCTCTGCAAATAGTAGCATGTTACAGGCCACCCTCACAAACTCAGGAACCTCACATGGCCTTCCTGAAAACACTAGAGGGATAAATGTATCACCAAACACCATCATACTAGGTGACTTCAATTACCCAAATATAGACTGGGAACACTACTCAAGCCCAAACACCCTAGCCCAAAAGTTCCTGGAATTCATAAACTCAAATGCCATGGAACAACTAGTCACCATTCCCACAAGAGGAGATAACATACTCGATCTCATCATCACGAACATGGGAGCACAATGTTCAACACCGAAGTATACCCCTCACTGGTGAGATCAGATCACAAACTAATCTCGCTGGAGGTCCTCATCCCACCCCACCTGAAATAAAAAGACCACAGTAAAGAACTTCCCAAAAGCCGACTTCACACTTCTAAAGACTAGTGTGGTCTCCTTTAAGGCCCCGAGGCGGAAAACAGTACTCAAGCCGCTGAATCACTTACAAATGCCTTCTACCAGCACCTGCAGGACTGCATGGATAAGGCAATCCCAAGCAAAACAAAGACTCTTTGTACCAAAGGCAAGCGTCCAGTCTGGTGGACCCCAGCCATAAACAAACTCTACAACAAAAGGAGGAAGCTACTACAAGATAGAGCAAAATCCTTAAAAGGTAAGACACCCTTGATCACTATAAGTAAAAACTAAGAGCTCTCATAAAATCATCCAAAGCAAATTTCGAGAGAAAAATAGCTAAAGACTCAAAAGACAATCATAAGGCCTTCTTTAGCTATGTTAGAAACCTAGGAGGAAACTCCCAGATATGCTCAGAACTAGTTCAAAATGATGTGAAGATTACTGATCCTACAGACATTGCCAACATACTGGCTGACAGGTTCAGTGCAAACTTCTCACCCCCCCCCGAAAAGGAGAGATATCTATACCAAATGATTGCAGCCCCCCAACCATCTCCAGCGCCCAAGTGAGAACTGCTCTCTCCAAAGCAAAAAACACAGCATCCATGGGACCTGATGGTGTCCCCGGCTGTGTGCTCCACGAACTCAATGAGGAATTAAACCCACAGCTAGGACAGCTGTTTAATCAAAGTCTTACCTCTGGATACATGCCAGGAGTGGCGCACTGCAACTGTGGTCCCACTTCACAAAGGCGGTGCCTCCACCGACCCTGGTAATTACCGCCCATTAGCTTGACAAGCCTTATCTGCAAAGCCATGGAGAGGATCATAATGGACCTCATAAATAAAGACATTGGGAATTTGCAGACTTTGGATCCAACCCAGTTTGGCTTTGTCAAAGGCAGATCATGCCTTTTAAACTTGGTTGACTTTTGAAACAGTCACCAAAGCCATTGATGAGGGAAAGGCAGTCCATACAGCCTACCTCGATCTGGCTAAGGCCTTCGATACAATACCCCACTCGGGTATCATTGAAAAACTCATCAGCTTAAATGTTAACCCATACATCACAAGATGGGTTGCAAACTGGCTGAGTGACAGAACCCACAGGGTCAGAGTTGCTGGCGCCATGTCAGACTCAAAGCCTGTCACAAGTGGTGTCCCACAGGGCTCAGTCATGGGCCCACTCTTGTTTGGCATCTACTTTTCTGAAGTACAAGCAAACACAGGAGGGTTATGGCTGACAAAGTTTGCAGATGACTGCAAACTGGGCCATAGTAGAAAACACATCTGACACAGATATCCTTCAGAAGGGTCTCACAGAAACGGATAACTGGTGCCAGAGCCACGGCCTAAAGTTAAATGCCAAAAAATGCATAGTCATACCCTTCGGGAAAAACAAGGTTACCCTAGCTACCAAATAGGAGGCAATCCACTGAGCACAGAAGAAGTTATCAGGGACCTGGGGACCCAGGTTGATAGTAGTCTGTCATTCGACACCCATGTAGCTAAAGTAGTTAGGAAGACCTTCTACATTGCCCACCTTATCATGAAGGGATTCTCATCTAGATCAAGGGAGGTTATAGTCTCCCTTTACTCATCACTCATCAGACCAATGATTGAGTACAATGCCCCATTTGGAATGTATCTGACCCGACACTTGCAGCAGCTGGAGAGGCCACAAAAGTTCCTCACCAAAAGGATAAAGGGTCTCAAAATCTATCCTATGCTGCCCGACTGAAAGAACTCCAGCTCTATTCAGTCGCCACGCTTGCTCAGAGGTGACCTTTGCCTAACATACAAGGCCATGTCAAACCCAGATTTGATGAATATGCTTCACCTCAAAAATCTAGATCCATCAGAGCCACAAGGCGGGAGACTTAAACCTCGACACGGCTATTAATAGGACGTGCTGGAGGGATAGATTCATCACCCAAAGACTCCCTATGCTGTGGAACAGAATCCCGGTACATGTGAGGCAGAGCACCTCGCTGGCCTTGTTCAAGAGAAATCTTGACCAATGGATGGGAGATCGCAGATATACCCCAGGGATTACCTCAGTGTCACTGCTCGACAGAGGCACAGCAAAATAATGGGTATAGTTCCCCATAATAAAGGGGTGGCGTAAGCCACAAAACAATGGGCTAGGCTTGTAAATGCCCTCGGGCAGATAGCCTAGTATGAACCTATGAACCTATGAACCTATGAATAAGTGATTTACATAGTCTTCCAGGTAGAATGAGACATATTTCCACTTGTCTTTTAGTTTGTGTCATCCATTCCTTTTTAAGTACATTTATAAAAAAAAAGCAATTGGGCATACATTTTCCAGGCCAGATATTTAGTTTCTTTCTGGCATTCCATTATCCCTTCCTTTAAGGAATAAAATGATACTTGGTTGACATTTTGTGAGTGTAAAAGAAGTGTTATATGCATTACTGGCTTATTTTCAAGAGTACATTTTAAGGAAAGGGAAGCTAAGTAGTTTGTTCCCCATAACATATCGGTGACTCTGGGAGTCATACTATTGCTTATGTGCTTTCAGTTGTATGCCTTTTTTATTCATTGCAGAAGTTTATGGATTTTATGTTTGACTGGCAAATTTCTGTTAAATTTCAGATTGTTAGACGTATTTATGCTTTTCTGCCCTCAAAACTGACAAAGGTTTCAACATATGCTACTGTAAATGATTGTACATTTGTCCTTTGTCATTCTTAGCAGTATTAATCACCCTTCAGTCTGTTTCTAATTGCATAATTTGACAGTGCTGTAATGATTTTAGTTTCTTGCTCTGTAGTATATTAACTGCCTTTAATCTGAAAGTTTAGGACTGTTTTGATGTAGTGGCTTTGAAAATGAGTCTTTAACACAAAGGCAGCAACAGAGACATTAGCACATAACTGATAAATGTGTCATGGGCATTATTTATTTAAAAATATGTGAAGTAAAACAGTGATGTCTGAAACAATCTTAAGCAGAGCAAATAAAACATAGGCTGTGTGGCCGAGGTGCTAGAGAGAGAATAAACTTTTGTGGGTCAGTAGCTGGTTATTTTGTGTTAAATTTTATTTTATTTGTGGTTGTGTTTATTTGTTAGTTTATGGGTACTGACCCCTCAGCTAATATAACTCGCATATTCTGAGATGAAGTATGTTCCTCATTGAGTTTTGTGAGCTGTTCTAAAGAACCATGGAGCAGTATATCACACAAGGTTCTATTGGTGCTGTACAAGGTGATGTATGGTCTGGTAATACCAGTGATAATCTTAAGGTTCTTGGACAGATATGTGTAGGAATGACAACGCAGGATGAATAATCCTTTTTCGGCAGTGGGTCAGGCTATTGGTAGTATTTCCACAGAGGTCCAAGAACTGTGTGATAACTTCGAATAGTTGCTTTTCAGAGAAACATAGGTACATTTTAATATTTTGGGCTTACAATGGCATATAGAGCTTGATGTGTCACCAAGAGGACTCCATGCTTTTAAGAGTCCTACAACTCCGTTCGATTCTAATAATGAGACTGATAAACTGTTTCGTGACCATTGGCTTGCAGCAGCACACAAATGCTCCATGAAATGGATTGCTATTTTAATAGAAAGGAATCGGGTCAAACAACAAAAAAATCAAAGATGAGCTACGTGCTCTGTATATTGACGTTACTTCTCATTTTAGTGCTGCTCGAATGGATGATTTAATTAGTAATATAAATGAGAAGCTTAAATCTTTTGAAATTGAGATAGTGGAGCATAAGAAAACTAAATTAAAGAGGAACATTTGTGACTAAGAGTGGACGGGCCTTCACTTTGGAGGTCCAATCACAAGACCGATAAGCAAGGGAAAGCAGTACGTCAACACAGAGGTTTTAAAAAGGCTTGTTCCATTTTGTTTGTGTCTTCAGATGGTACAGTTATACCACAAAGCCTGATAGAGACAACAATGCATTTCCTTCTCTTCCCCCGCTCAAGAACCTGTAACACACCAGCAACGTTTTTGAGGCAATAATGGAAATGAACGGGAGCACAGTAATCGGAAAAGAGGGAGAAATGGGACTTGTGGAACAGTGACTGGTGGACAATTTCAGTGATTTCAAATGAGAGGTAGATGGCAATGAATTTGCAAGGACTGTTATGCATATTGTGACTGAATATAATGTTGATCCTTTGGTTGTAATCTGTCAGGATGTACGCTACAGAATGAACAGTATTCTGTTTTAAATTTAGTTTATACTAACAGTGTTGCCACGTCTAGATGTTTTAAAACAAGAGGTTTTTCAATTTGTTCGTAAGTTGCATTTAAAGTTTTTTTTTTTTGTGAGAAATTGATTAATAATGTACAAGAGATTTCTGAGGGTTTGGTAAGTTTTGATGATCGTTTTTTCTTGCTTTTCTGAAATAAGTGATGGTATTAGTGATGGTTTGTTGAATTCTGCTCATTATTTATTGGATATGTCTACTGTTGTTTTTAAAAGTAAATTTATTCCTCCTTATACTAATGAATGCATTAAACAATTTGCTGCCATGTTAAACCATTCGGCTGAAAGGTTATAAGATGAATTTTTAAAAGATAAACAGTATGTATGTTATAATTTGACAAAAGAAGAATGGAAGGCTTTGAAAAATCTTAGTATGAAGAAGGATTTGGTTATAAAACCTTCGGATTAAAGGAACAAGATATTCATGTATCACACACAATATACACGTATGTGCTATAAACACCTAGAGGATGAAAAAAATCTATGAAAGAAGTGATATTAATTCATACAATGATGCATTGTTATGGTACCAGTGTTTGATGGATAAGGGTGTAAGGTTGGGACAAGATGTGGATAAGGAGTTTTCTATCGATGGTTGCAGTCTTGCAACATTCTATTGTTTGCCTAAAATTCATAAAGATTTATTGAACCCTCTTGGTCACCTGGTTATTGCAGCATATAAATATTTCTTGCACAACATATATTTATTATTACACCAGTTCCTTCTTCCATTTATTTTTAAAATCCCTTTTTATATCAAAGACAGTTTTGACTTCTTGAATAAAATTTCTATGTTGAAGTGGGATAAAGGAATGTACTGGGTCACCCTGGATGTAAGAATTCTTTATACTAATATTAGACACACACATGTTGTTATATAAGCTTTATATCACTTTTTAGGCAATAATCTAGTTGCTTATTATATTATAGAATTAATTCTTTTTTTTTTTGTCTTTTGACTATTTTCTTTTTGATAATGTTATTTATTGCCACTTGCAAGACACTGCCATAGGAGTACCTTTTGCCCCCATCTATGCATATTTAATAATGGCTGTATTTGAAATGGATTATTTGTATAAACATGAGTTTATGAACAAGTATGTCGTGTGTTACTTCTGTGCATAGAAAAAAAATTTAGATGGAGACAATACTTACATGGGGGTAGCTGCTACCCCTCCCATTTAATTTCCTCATTGCTGTATGGAGAGTTATTAAGATTGTCCAGGATTTGTAATGAAAATGATTTTCTTGATGAAGTTTATAAAACAATTAGTATGTTTTTAAATAGGGGTATAACTATGATGTAGTAAATGAAGCTTTATTAAAAGTTTTGGGGCTTTGTGATAAGCAGAAGAAAAATAATATTAATTTTCATGGAAAAAGAAATAAGAGAATGAGTTGTGGCAAAGAAAAGATGTATTTTGTGAAAACTTTTAACATTTTAAGTGAAAAGATTTGTGATATGTTAACATATTATTGGGAATTCCTTATGAATGATGGGGGATTGTCTAAGATTTTATGGGAAATTCCTTTTATTTCATATAGATGTGGACGTAAGAAAAAATGATATGCTGGTGCATGGTAATTTTGTGTCTCCTAATATTAGTATTGTAAGACAACCAGTTATAACAGGCACCTTTCTATGTAATAATTGTGGTATTTGTTAATTTGTGGTGCATTGTTTTTAAGAAGATGAACAATGTTAGATTTTATCCAACAGAATTGTTTTCATGTAACACTGAGGATGTTATTTATGCCCTAAGGTGCCCCTGCAAGCTTCTATATTACATAGTCGAAGTTCCGCAACTTTTGACTACCATATGTGCGAACACATATGTCTGAAGTTACAGAACTTCAACAATGTATAAAAACACAAAAGGGAAAAGAAAATAAAAGGTGATAAGCAGGGGGGCAATCCCCCCTACACCCCCCACACCTCCCGCTCTTTAAATATACCAACTCCAAGGTCGCGCTACAGTGCTAGTTCCTTTACAGCACTGTAGTATGACCTCGGAGTTGGTATATTTAAAGAGCAGGGGGTGTGGGGGATGCAGAGGAGCTTGCCCACCTGCTTACAACCCTCAGATATGTTGTTTTTCGTTTTCTTTTTTTTTTCCCAATCGAAGTATGACAACTTCAAACTTATGGTTTTGACCATATCACGTTCAAAGTTGTCATACTTCGACTATGTATTGTAGACCCCCCCCCCCGCAACCTATTCTATATTGGAGAAACTAAAAGAATGTTTAGAGTGAGGTTGGAGGAGCATGTCAGGGACATGGAAAGTAAGTTCTGTAGCTGTACATTTTAAAGAAAAACATGATTGTGATTTTTTTGTTATTACAAGGTACAGTTCTTGAAAAAAATCATGTTATAACAGGGGGAAGTTCTAGATTGAAGGATAAACTTCTTTATAAAGGTTCATAGGTGTGTACTAGGCTAATGGCCCTGGAGCCTTTACAAGCCTAGCCCATAGGATTACCCTGGCATTGTGCCACCCTACCTTAGTTCCCAGTGCCTCTGTCGAGTAGAGCCACTGGAGTGATCCCCGGGATTAATTTTCTATTTCCCATCCACTCATCAAGATTTCTCTTGAAGAGGGCCAGTGAGGTGCTCTGTTTGACATGTATGGGAAGTCTATTCCATAGCATGGGCAGTCTCTGGGTTATGAACCTGTCCCTCCAGCATGTTCTGTTGATTGTGGTAATGAGGTTTGAGGTCTCTGGAGTGTGTGGTGCGGAGGGATTGGGATTTATTTAAATGTAGCATTTCTAACAGAGCTGGGTCAGACATGGCTTTATAAGTCAAGCAGTGATCACCTCTAAGTAGGAGAGATGAGACAGAGAATAGCTGGAGTTTTTTTTTTAGTCTGTCCATATAGGACAAGTGTTTAAGGCCTAGGATCCTCTTTGTGAGGTACTTTTGTGGCTTCTCCAGTTGCTGCAGGTGTCTAGTGAGGTACATGCCAAATGAGGCATTGTACTCAATGATTGGCCCAATGAGGGAAGAGTAGAAGGAGACAATGACCTCTTACTTCCTGGATGCAAAACCCTTAGTAATGAGATGTGCCACATAGAAGGACTTTCTGACCACAGTGGCAATGTGGTGGTCAAAAGAGAGGTTGCTGTCAACCTGTGTTCCCAGATCTCTTATAACGCCTTCTGTGTTCAGTGGACTACCATCGATGTGGGTTTTTCCCAAAGGGGATGACAAGTCTGTTTTTATATTGAAGTACAATACTTTGATCCCTTTGGACTTGAATTGTGAAACTAGTTGAAAGTATTTAATTTAGTTTAATTATTATATTGATTAATTACATTATTATTCGGTGCTTTATATTTAAAGGGTGTGTTTTACTTTGTTTTTTTACTCCTTGAAGGCTATGTGGCTGAGGCGCTAGACAGATAATAAAATTTTCTGGGTCAGTAGCTGGTTGTTTTGTTTTAAATTTTATTTTATTTGTGGTTATGTTCAAATGAAACATACCCAACTAACAAACTCCATCCATCCACGACCCCTTTTTTCCCACTTTTGCAGATGGGGTTGGGATGTCAAATCAACAGAGACGGTCACTGCTGCTGTTGTACTTCCATACCACACTTGTATATGCACACTCACAGCTATGGCCAATTTTAGAATATCCAGTCCACCTACTACACATCTTTGGAGTGTGGGAGGAAACTAGAGCACTGAGAGAGAACCCACGTTAACACAGGGAGGACATGCAGACTGCACACAAAAAACACCTCAGCAGAAAATTGATCCGGAAGACCTTTTGCTTTGAGGCAACAACATTACCCGCTGTGCCACTTTCCCACAGCTTAGTTAAAATAGAAATATGATACTTATTTATACGGATGCTCCCTGAGAAATGTGATAGATAGCTCTTAGTTTAACCAGGTGTAAATTTAGAAGAGATCCATAGCAGGAGTCCCATAAATGAAATGCTGTAGATCAGCTCCACTGAAGTAGAGAGATAGAACCCTGGCTATAGCCTGGGTGACCCAAGTTTGATTGGCAGCTCTGGTGACTTTTAGAACTGGTATGGGAAAGATGGGCTTGCCTGTTCTGGGAAGGGGTGCAAGGGACTGCCCAATGCCAGAAACCCTCGCTACAGGAGGGGTGATGCACATACAACCAGGGTGGGCATTGGGTCAGTATGTGGCTCTATGGTAGCTCACACTCCAGGTGCATGGCAGTTTGCAGTCGTACAAGGAGAGCATAGGAACTCTCACAGGATTGCAGGTTGCACGTGTGTGTTGTCATGTTTTGTTTGTTAAAAAATAAAGAAATAAACAAAGTAAACCCACTCAAAAGCAGCAAATAGATGAAAGAAGTGTGCAGAACAGACCACCAGCAAAATCCAAGTTTATTTAAGCGTTTTTCGTCAAGTTTCAGACTTCATCAGAATAAAATTACATGATCATGACAAACATATATACATCACCCCACCTTAACCATTGGTCAATGTAATTACATCATTTCCTCTTAAAAAAAATTTTTTTTTTCAAAGTTAATAAAAATTGTTAAAACTTGATATTCTTGCAAAAAATCAAAATAAAAATACAACTAATAAACCTATAAAAAGTACATTGATTTTAATTTTAAAACAGAACTCAAGGAAATTCTGTCATTAAGACCTGGTACTTGGCGGGCATTAGTTTTAATCTGCAATGTCAATTCCTTAAATTCTAGCCATTCATCCGTTGGTCCCCCTCTTGCTCCAAGGTCAATATGGTCTATGGCCCCAAGCTTGAAAGTATGTGTGGGGCAAGCACAAATGTGCTTGTACAAAGCACTGTTTATGTTTTTATTCCTGATGTCATACAGGTGTTGATACACCCTTTGCCTCAGTGCTGTTTTGGTCTTATCAATGTAGAAACTGTCGCATCGATCACACACTGCGACATACACCATCCCCTTTGAGTAACAGAAGTATTTCTTCCTAGGTTTTACCATACCATAACCAGTGATTTTGATGGCCTCACCTTGAAACATGGTTGGACACTGATTACATCTTCCGCATTTGTAACAACCACCCAGTGTGAGTGCATTAGAGTCTCTTTCTAATAGGTCCTTTAGACTAACTTCCCACATGTAAACTGTAGCGGGCTTGTATCCCACTACTGAGTGTACTCCGTTATCAATGGTGAACATATCCCATAATCTACATGTAATGTTCCTGATGTCATAGAAGTCAACACTAAAAGGAAGAATAAAAGCTCTTGAGAAACTATCCTGTCTCCCAGTCTGGATTGCTCCAGTGGGACCATTCTCATTGGACAATAGGAAAAAAAAGTCCCTATTTCACTTTTTCTAATCACCTCATTGGCAATGTCCTGAACAAAATTAACAGGGTAACCCCTTCCTGTCAGCATGTTTTTTAACTTGGCACACTCGGGACATTTTTTTGCCTGTTGTCCAGTGAGAATGGTTCCACTGAGCAATCCAGACTGGGAGACAGGATAGTTTCTCAAGAGCTTTTATTCTTCCTTTTAGTGTTGACTTCTATGACATCAGGAACATTATATGTAGATTATGGGACATGTTCACTATTGATAACGAAGTACACTAGGTAGTGAGATACATGCCCACTATAGTTTACAAGAGGGAAGTTAGTCTAAAGGGCCTATTAGAAAGAGACTCTAGTGCAGCCACACTGGGTGGTTGTTACAAATGCAGGAGATGTAGTCAGTGTCCAACCATGTTTCAAGGTGAGGCAATCAAAATCACTGGCTATGGTATGGTAAAACCTAGGAAGAAATACTTCTGTTACTCAAAGGGGGTGGTGTATGTCGCAGTGTGTGATCTATGCGACAGTTTCTACATTGGTAAAACCAAAAGAGCCCTGAAGTAAAGGGTGTATCAACACCTGTATGATATCAGGAATAAAAACATAAGCACTGCTTTGTACAAGCACATTTGTGTGTGCCCCACACATACTTTTAAGTTTGGGGCCATAGACCATATTGACCTTGGAGCAAGAGGGGGACCAACGGATGAATGGCTAGAATTTAAGGAACTGACATGGCAGATTAAAACTAATGCCTGCCAAGTACCAGGTCTTAATGACAGAATTTCCTTGAGTTCTGTTTTAAAATTAAAATCAATATATTTTTTATAGGTTTATTAGTTGTATTTTTATTTTGATTTTTTGCAAGAATATTAAGTTTTAACAATTTTTATTAACTTTGGAATTTTTTTTTTGTTTTGTTAAGAGGAAATGATATAATTATGGTTAGGTGGGGTGATGTATATATGTTTGTCATGATCATGTGATTTTATTCTGATGAAGTCTGAAACGACGAAAAGCGCTTAAATAAACTTTGATTTTGCTGGTGATGTGTTCTGCATGCTTCTTTCATCTATTTGCTGCTTTTGTTAAAAATAAAAATAAACCTTTTTACTAAGAATGAGGTTGCACAGGCTGCTGAGCTGGTTAAACCCTCATGGGTCTTTCAGGATTATTCAAATAGGGGACTAACCTCTAAACTTTGGGATTGGCTCCTTGTTTTTGCATCTCCCAGGTTTTCCTCCAGTCAGCTCCCCTGGCCCCTCTCACCCATTGTCTGTAACTGTCTTTAAATAACTGACCTGTTGAATGTAATGTATTACAATGAGAACACTCTTCCATCTACCTGCTTAACTGAATAAACTACTTGAAACTTCAACAAGGCATCTATATTCTGTCTCCAGGGAGTATGTCAGAGAGAGAGAGGGTCTCTTAGATCTGCTAGCTAAAGTGATTTTATCTGAACTTAATCCTTTGTACTCTGTTTCGTATTAGTCCTGTCACCCTCTGGGTCACAGTTGGGATACCAGACTTGATTTGAACTTTCTGGATTATCTCTTATTTTCCATCCCAGGGTGTGGGTAATGATTTAAATATGCATTCATTCCAAGGAAGCCAGTAAGAGCACAGAATACCCCTCATAGCTTCTACAATGACAGATGTGCCATGAATTACGTTCACCCTAGTAATGGGGAATGAGTTAGCAGTGGTAATCACTCATTGTCAGCAGGCACAGGGAGCCATAAAAAGAATAAAATAAAATGAAGTGCTGTATTTATAGATTAGTTGGTAATTAACAGCTTACTGCTAACATTTAATAACCAGCTTGTTTGCTAAAACCAACTGAGCTAGTATCCTCTTTATATCTGCTGCCCTGTATGTAAGCAGCAAGAGTTAACTATACCTAGTTTTGGTTAACTTTTTAAAATGAGAAGCTTGTCTTGCAGCTTTCAGTCATAGATGTGACCAAATAGTGTAGAAATAGATAGATTGTTGTCTGATAATGTTATTGTCACAGCAGTATTCTTCAAGGCAGTCTTCTTTATCATGCTATTTTATCTTTGTCTCTGATCTGTCCAAAGGAGTCAAGTGCCATATCATCTTGTTATTGCCATTGCAAAACTGACTTCATTTGTTCTTTCACTTTCCTTCCCGTCATACTACATCATGACTGAGGGATGTCATAGGCAGTAGTACAATGTCATGCATGTTGGAACACGTTCCCTCAGATGTAACCGCATCATTCATGGAATCATCATAACAACTATGAGATATAAAAATACTTCAGCATTCATTATTACAGATGAGCTGGACAAATTAAGCATGAGCATCTGTAGCTGTAACCCATGTGCTTGGCTGCATTTTCCACAGGCACTCTTACTTTTCAAAGAAATTCTGGTCTGGTACTACTTAAGACTGTATACTTTTGTAGAAGGGCAGGGAGGACATAAGAGAGGTCAATAGAGGGTGGAGGAAAGCAGAGATGGCCTGTTGCCTTTCCAAGCTACTGTGCAAGTACTACTGAATGGAGAACACTGGAGAGAGGATACATCACAGGATGCTTTGGATAGGTAAAGTTCATTAGCTGATATAACATTTCCTTGCAATGTAGCATTTCCATGCTATGTAACCATTACTAGGGAACAAGTCATCAATGTGTTTTCCAAGGCCAAAAACACTGCATCAGTGGGCCATGATAACATCCCGGGATGTTTAATAAAAAGCATGAGACATGACATGTCTGGTTTACTTGGATCTCTTTTCAAATGGAGCCTTCAGTCAGGTTTTGTACCCAAGGAATGGAAGATAGCTGCAGTCATTCCCCTGCACAAAGGAGGTCCAGCCACTAATCTGGGTAACTACAGGCCCAAAAGTCTGACCAGCCTCATATGTAAGGTCATGGGAAGAATCATCATGGATGTGATAAATGAGGACATAGGTAACTTGCAAACGCTATACCCATCACAGTTCGGCTTTGTTAAAGGAAGGTCATGCCTATTAAATCTGGTGGACTTTTTTGAGAGGGTCACCAAAGCATTGAATGATGACAAGACTGTGCACCCAGCTTACCTTGACATGGCCAAGGCTTTTGATACACTAGAGCATTATATTCAGATACTATAGATACTTGGGCATTATAGACAAGCTCACTAATTTAGGTATAAACCCTTTAATCACCCACTGGATAGTCAGCTGGCTCACTTAAAGGACCCAGGATGTCAAAACAGGTGAGGCCACCTCCACCAAGAGACCACTCACTAGTGGAGTCCCCCAGGGCTTGGTACTGGGTCTGCTCATTTTTGGCATCTGCTTATCTGAAATGTAAGTTAATGCTGAAGATTTATGGCTGACTAAATTTGCAGATGATTGCAAGCTGGGGGTTACTGACTCCCCTGCAGACACTAGCATTCTTCAAGAAGGCCTATTGCTGACTAACAAATGGTGCCAAAGTCATGGTCTTAACCTCAGTGCTAACAAATGCATAATTGTACCCCCTGGGAAGTCAACCATCCTAGCTAATTACCATGTTGATAATATGCTTCTGAGAGTCAACCCAGTGGTCAGGGATCTGGGTACGTACATAGACAATAGCCTTCCCTTTGGCCGCCATGTGGCCAAAATAGTGAGGAAATCCTTTTATGTTGTGCAACTTATAAGTAGGTGCATGACATCTAGGTCCAAAGAGGTCATTATCCCACTGTACTCTGCCTTTATCAGACTAATCATAGAGTACAATGCTCCCTTTGGTATGTACCTGACCAGGCATATGCAACAACTAGAACGACCTCAGAGGTTCCTTACAAAACAAATACAAGGCATAATGAACCTGCCTTATACAGAGTACCATAAAGCCCTTTCCATCTACACATTCTCCTTGTAGATTGCTGAGCAGTGATCTGTGCCTGGTTTACAAGACATCCACAAATGCACTTATGAATCTCCTGCATAATCGTAAGTCAAACAGAACCAGTAGTACAAGGTCTAGGGACCTAAATTTTTTTCTGTGACTTAAACAGAACATGTTGGAGAGACAGATATGTGTTCTAGAGACTATCCCTCCTATAGAATAGGCTTTCCATCCGTTTGAAGCTGAGTTCTTCTATTACCCATTTTAATCACTACCTAGGCCAGTGGATGAGGAATAGGAAATGTATACAGGGCCTGGCACCCATGTCTCTTATGGACTGAGGTAGCTTATAAATACCTGTCTCTCAATGTCCTGTTTAAATACAGGACATCATTATTCTTTCAGAAAACACTTGGCTAGGCTTAGAAAGGCCCAATGAATCATTAGCCTGGTAACACTCTATGAACATTTCCACGCTTTATAACATTTATGTGCTACATTTCCGTGCTATGTAACATGCATCAGCACTTTGATGATGTCAGGGGCTACACAGTCTTTCTGAGCAGGGTAGTAAACCCCTAAAATATGTTACTCATTCTAGTGGTAGAATGAAGTTTGTAGGTTCCTTTAAATGAAATTTGGAACTTTATTACCCAGGGAGTTGCTGTCTGAACAGAAAAGTATGACATAAGGTATCCCTGCTTTGAAAGCAGTAAGTGCTGCTCTCATCTGTATACACACAAAGACCCTTGTTATTACTGTCTGTCTTTTGGAAGGCCAAGTGAGGTCCTTAAGGCCTATATTTTCCAATCTTATATATGCATGTGTTTTTGGTATCTTTTTTTAGCTATTTTTGTAATTTGAGGTTTGCAGTGCGCCATCCTGTTATTTCCTCTAGCTGAAGAAAAGGACTTTGCATACTTTGCATTTTTCTTCTGTGAGAGATCCATTTAGGCATTAATCACACACTTTTTACAATAGTTTCCCTCTCTCTATAGTCATTGTGACAGAATTCTAAGACACTGAAAATTCTGCTTTTATGTTTTGTTTGAAATCCATTTAATCTGATCAGTTAGATCTTTTCAAAGAGTGTTTTCATCAGCTATTAGAAGCTAGCAAATAATGGGAACGCTAACGTGTTTGTCTGCCCTGCTGAAAGAATGTTAGAACGCGAAAGTTGCATCTGATAACTGAAGTGAAAACCAACCAGTGTAGCAGGCATTTTAGCAAACAGGCTCATTTTCTTTCACCATTTGGTGAAAGGTTTGCTAGATAATGTCTGGGACATGTTATACTGGAATTTCTGAAAGCCCAAATGTGAAAATATTTAAGTGTGGCCAGGTTATGAATCCACAAAGAATTGTAGAAAGAAGGACTTACAGCCTTACTACTGTTATCTTATATTGTTCAGTTTACTTTTTTAAAGCATTGTCATTTCTGCATGCCATCTCATATCTAGCTAGGGCAGCTGCTTTCCCAGTGTTGAAGTTAATCTTGCAGTCATTTTCAATATCCATTTAAAAATAAAAGTCAGTGTCTCATTGCATTTTATTGTGTATATCAAGGATTTCTTCTGATTATGATCAAACCAATGTTGACATTAAAATGTCAGAAAGTATTTACTTTCAGTGTTCTAGCAATTTGTTTTCACTAATGAGAGTTTTACAGGTACTTTTCCGTTATCGGGGCAACAGGTATAATGAGCAGTTGCAATGTTAGCACGCGGTCGCAATGATCCTCAAAGTAATGTAATAAATGTATTTATTATTTATTTAAATTAAAAGCATATCTGTCAGTGTTGAGTTGGCAGGTGTGTGTGTGTGTGTGTGTGTGTGTGTGTGTGTGTGTGTGTGTGTGTGTGTGTGTGTGTGTGTGTGTGGTCGTGGGGCATCCTTTTACTGCAGTAATCCTTATAGCAGACAGTTTTGACTGAAGCGAAAGTGTCAGGTTTTCTATCGCTTATCATATCTGATTCCAACTGTGTGCCATTTTGTTGCATAGCTGTCAAATGTTGCTTAGGACATTTTCTCACTCTCTCAGCTACATGCGTGGGGTTATCTTTCCAGCCTGGGATTCATCTGTCATATTTCTTAATAGAGTCTTAATGCAAATGTATTATAATAAGGAGTAGGACGCTGTCCTGTGTGTGGAGAGATGGCTGTAAAATATGCAGGAGTGAAAACAGTTCCATATTTGTTTGGTGCAATGTAGGCGGAATATTCAGAATCCTATGTATTGGTCATAACTTGTGATTGTCTAGATTTTCACAGAAGTTCCTGATTTCTACCTCATAACGTTTGCTCTACTTCTCATGAAATGTTTGGCTTTCTGTCAGCTCACTTGAGTGTTGACTCAGAAAATCAATGTAATGTGTGAATGTCACACTTTACACTGTTTACAAAATTCATGGTAATGCAAAATCTGTGATCAACTTACTAACTTTATAAGAACCATAGTTTACATTTGTTCTGATTTATGGGCTTTTCTCCCCTGGTTATTTACGGTTTTGTCCAGATGTCTGCAGCTAAGAGGTTAAGAGGTACAGCTCCCGTATGACTGTTTTGCGGTGCACTTGCATTTGTGTGGTAGTTAACCTTTCATGCATGAGGAGAAACAGAGCACCTCTAACGTAAAACCTGGGCACTTTCTTTACTGAGGGCATTGAGAGGTGGGTTTTTGCAATTAAGAGAAACCAGACTGGTATATGCATCAGCGGCAGCAGTGTGATAATTGCGACCATGTGTTAACATTGCAACTGCTCATTACACCTGTTGCCCTGATAACGGAAAAGTACCGATGTTAAGTTGTCAATCTCGCCTTCATTCTTGCTTGATGGGTTCGGAGCCGATCCTCGGCTCCGACTCGGCACTTGCTAAGCTCGAGAGTCACTTTTACCAGCTCGAGGCAGCCCCATATCCCATGATGCAAGGCGGTAAGTACCCAGATCTCGTTTGCCGCTTCGCTGATGAGGTCCTCCTTTTACCATCTCCTGGTAAGTGATTGTTATATTACTACTTTTGCCCCTTTCTTCAGAAAAAACTTTAGATAATTAGTTTTAATACAGTTTTAGTCCTTTTCTGACAAGATTTTCCCTGACTCCTTAAAAATTTCTAGTCAGACTTTCTCCCATCCCATCCCCCCCTTGTTAGGGTGTGTGTGTCTGTTATAGATAGTTTTATATAATTTAATTTCTTGGACTAGTGTTGTGTGTGTGTGATTCACTATGTCTAAGGAAAGGGTCTCAGGCTTTAAGAAGTGCGACTCGTGCTGTCAGAAGATGTCTCTGACAGATGGTCACACTTCTTGCCTTTACTGCCTGGGGCCTCTTCACCTGCAGGACTCCTGTGCTATTTGTCACTCTTTCAGCCAGAGAGTCCTGCAGGAAAGAAGAAATAAATTAATTTTGAGGGGCCTTCTTAAGCCGGAGGGCTCCCCGGCTAAGTCGGCTCCATCTAAGACTTCAAAGTCTTCCAAGGCCCAGGCTTCTGTGTCCGAGCCTGTGGCCTCGGCTCCAACTCTTTCAGAGTCGAGATCGGCTCCGGCTGGAGCCGACTGTACTTTACATAAACCTTCGGCACCGATGGCTATCGGTGCCGATTCTGGTTCGACCACTTCGGTGTCGGCTCCGATCGGTTCCGACCACCATGTGGCTCAGGCATCGGTGTCGGCTCCGATCGGCTCCGACACCGTTACTTTTGTGGCTGTATCGGCTCCGGCTGGAGCCGATGCATCGAAGCTACCTGTCGGCGCCGATAAGTTGTCGGCTCCGACAGTTTCTGTGGTTTCATCGGCTCCGATGGTTCCTTCGAGGAAGAGGTCTAGGTCCCCTTCCTTGGAGCCGATACTTCGACTCGGCCGCCTCTCCTCTCGGAACGGAGCCATTGGAGCCGATCTTCAAGGTCATCCAGGCTTTCTGACCATGATTTAGAGAGAGTGGTCAGTAGATTACTTAAGTCACAGGCACTGGCCCAAATGCTACATAGTCCGTCTCAGCAGACGACTATTGGTCCACACCCCATTGCAGTTCCTCCTTCGACTCTACCCCAGAGTTTGGAGTTGGAGTCTTCGGGAATGGTTACTGCTACGGCTGAGGGACAGATACCCCCTTCTGTTCCTTCAGCCTCTACTCTTATCTCCTCTTCGAGACCTTCCTTAGAGGGATTCGGTGGCCGGGCTTCCCTGGTCTCCTCCGAGGGGGTGAGTGGCATCGGACCCTTGTCCGAGCCCACTCTTCCCCTTGGAGCCTCGGCCTTGGTGAGCTCGGCTCCGACATCTGCCTCGGAGCCTTCCCTTTCGGTGGGCCCTGGAGTCCCTAGTTCTTCGGAGCGGGTTCTCTCGGACCTCCCTGGGAGGGGAGCCTTCGAGGTGATGAAGAGTGTGCTGGCCACTGGTCTCAGCCAGCAGTCTGTTCCCTTAGCTCCTCCCTCTATAGTGCCTGTTGACATCTCTGCCACTTCTCTTGCTACAGGACCCAGAGATCCTCCGCCTCAGGTTTCCCCACTGGGAATATCCCCCTCTTCCGAGGATTCTCCTGATTTGTCGGTAGATCCTCCGCGGAAGAGGACTTGTAAGAGGAAACACGTAGACTCCCCCGAGTCTATCACTTCAGATACTGACTTAGATGAGTCAGAAGGATCCCCAAGATCCCCGTCTGAGGATGTCTCCTTCTCAGACATCCTAGAACTCCTTAGACAGAGGGGAAACTGGCCCACCAATAATCCCTCTGAGGATGAGTCAGTATACCTGGAGGCGTTTGGATCTCGGCCCTCCACCTCCTGGGTGTCTCCGCCTTTCGACCCCCTTATGCAGGTTATTGCCCGAAAGGCGTGGGCTGCTCCTGACTCTGTAGAGCCAGTCCCTAGGAGGCCTTCTAAATTTATTACTGCCCTGTCGGACAAGCAATTCCTCACAAAAGGTGTCCCCGCTGATGCCATGGTGGTGGCGGCTGCCACCAAGAAGGAACTTGCAGATCCTTCCGTATCTGTCCATCCTCCTAATAAGGACTCTAGGACCATGGATAGGTATGGTAAGCGGATGTTTTCTTCAGCGACCTTTGCTATGCGTTCGCTGAACTACCTATGTCACTTCACCAGACTCCAAAGGGATATCCTTAAGGAGCTAGGTGAAGTTGTGCAGAATCCTACAGCTGCAGGGGCTCAGGAAAAAATTGCTTCGCAGCTAGGAACCCTTAACTCCATTGCAAACTCCTCCATGCGGCTAATATCATATGCTGCTGATGGAGCGAGTAGGGCCGCAGGTACAGGTGTGGCTCTTAGACGCCAAGCCTGGATGCGGCTATGTAATTTTGCAGATCCCTTTAAGGCGTCCTTCACAAACTCTCCCTTTGATGGGTCAGCTTTGTTTGGCCCTCAAGTGAAGGAAACATTGACCAGGTGTGAGCAGGACGGCAAAACTCTTTCTGCCGTAGGAGTCTGTTTTCCACCCTTCTAGACCTTACCCCAAAGGACAGAAGGGTGGCAAAATGTGGTTCCATAAATCCCAAGGAGTCACGCCGGATTCACGTGGTCAGTTTACCCCTAGAGGCAGAGGGGTAACAACAACAGACGCCGCTCTAGAGGCAGAGGGGTCCACAAAACCAGGGAAACAGAGAGTCTCTCTCTGACAAGCCCTTTCAGCATCCCTGAGATGTTGCCCGGCTGTCCCTCCTTGGAGGCAGTCGGGGGAAGACTATCACTGTACCCAGAAGCCTGGCGTTCCCTCACTCAAGACAGATGGGTACAGTCGATCATATCCGAGGGTTACATAATTCCTTTCGAGGAAAGTCCTTTCTATCCCTCAAATTCCCTTCCAGATGTACCACCCGGTCTAAGGGAAATTGCAGAGTTAGAAGTCTTAAAACTACTGCAAAAAAGAGCCATTCAGCCAGTTACAACAGACCATTCAGAGCCGGAATCTACTCAAGGTTCTTTTTGGTCCCCAAAAGATGGGAGACTGGAGACCAATATTGGATCTCAGCAGACTCAACAAGTCTGTGAAGAAGACAAGATTCCGAATGGTCACTCTTCAGTCAATTCTGCCCTTCTTGCAGAAGGACAACTGGATGTGCTCAATAGATCTTCAGGATGCGTACTATCACATAAAAATTCACAGGCGCTCCAGGAGATTTCTCCACTTCGGCTGGGGTCCAGTCATTTCCAGTTCAGAGCCCTGCCCTTTGGTCTCACTACAGCCCCAGAGTGTTCACCAAATGCATGGCAGTGGTCACGGCTCACCTGAGACGTCAAGGATTCCAGGTGTTTCCGTATCTCGACGACTGGCTCCTTTCAGCCACCACCAGGCATCAGCTTGTTCAAGCCAGGGATTACACAATAAATCTTTGTTCTCATTTGGGCATCTCGATAAACTTCGAAAAGTCATCCTTATCGCCCTGCCAGTCTATTACTTTCATAGGTGCAAACTTAAACACTGTTCGGATGTCAGCTACCCTTACAGATCAAAGAGTTTCAGACATTCAAAGTCATGTCAGGATCATTCTAGCCAACAAGAAAGTACAGGCCAGAATGGTTCTAAAGGTATTAGGCCTCATGGCTGCGGCCATTACTCTTCTTCCCCTGGCTCGCTTCTACATGCGCCTTCTTCAGTGGATGTTGTTCACTCAGTGGTCTTACCAACAACTTCCAATGCGTCACCAAATTCTGGTGACACAGATTTGCAAAAATCATCTTGCTTGGTGGATCACATCTCCCCAGATTCACCAAGGCAGACACTTTGTACCCCCATTCCGGTAGCCACTGTCACCACGGATGCCTCCCTGATCGGGTGGGGGGGTCATTATCAGGGCAGGATGGTTCATGGGATGTGGCAACCGTTCGAGTACCACCTGCACATAAATGTCCTGGAGATGAGAGCAGTGCTTTTAACGTTGCAAGCCCTCAACGACTTTCTTCCCGTAGGGACAATTGCAGTCCACACAGACAACATGTCTGTAGTTTGGTATATCAACAAACAGGGCGGAACCAAGTCCTACCCCTTGTGTCGAGAAGCGCTCAGACTTTGGCAATGGGCGATCTCCTCTCATCGGTTTCTGGTAGCAACGCACATCCCTGGGAAAACCAACATTTTAGCGGACAGATTGAGCAGAGCTATTCTCATGCCTCACGAGTGGTCTCTCAAGCAATCTATAGTGGAAAAGATTTTTCTGGAATGGGGTCGCCCGTGTTGCGATCTTTTTGCTACTCCCCAAAACAGCAAATGCCCAGACTTCTTCTCTCTCTTCCCTCTACCAGGCCATCCCCCCAGAGACGCTCTGACCCAGGATTGGCCCCAGGGACTTCTTTATGCTTTTCCTCCATTTCCTCTGATCCCTCAAGTTATCCAGAAAGCAACCGATTTGAGAGCCAAAATGATTCTCATTGCTCCTTATTGGCCTCGACAAATTTGGTTCCCGTTCCTCCATCGTCACCTTTTGGTGCAGCCGTGGCATCTGGACCCAGTGCCAGATCTTCTGATTCACCAATCCGGTCAGCTGCACGGTCTATACCTTCTCTCAACCTCACAGCATGGTTGCTCCACTTCCTTCCTTAGCCAGGCTTCCTTTGATCTCTAACCCGTTAGAGACATTCTAGTAGCTTCCTTAAAATCCTCTACCAGGAGGATTTATACAAGCAAATGGAAACGATTCTCTTATTGGGCTAAAGCCAAAATATTGATCCCTTCACTGCTCCAGTTCAGGCAGTTTTGGATTTCTTAGCGGAGATTTTTCATGCAGGATCCTCTTCTTCCACAGTTAGAGTTCAATTTGCTGCTATCTCGAACTTTCATGTCGGGTTCGCAGATCACAATATTATGTCCCACAGGCTTTGTAGAGCCTTCTTAAAAGGAATTTTCCTCCTGAAACCTCCAGTCAGGAGTCCTCCCCCTCAATGGGATCTAAATTTAGTGCTGACATCCTTGATTCTTCCCCTTCGAGCCAGCTGTTTCTTGCTCCCTGAAATTTCTTTCATGGAAAACCTTATTCCTAGTAGCTATTACATCTGCCAGGAGGGTGTCTGAACTTCATGCTCTATCGGTTCGACCCCCCTATTTGGTCTTTCACAAAGACAGAGTATCATTGAGAACTAATCCGACCTTTTTGCCTAAGGTCGCCTCAAAGACTAATTTGAATCAATCCATTGATCTCCCTGTATTTTTTTCCAAACTATTCAAACAGATCGGAACAAAAACTACATTATCTTGATGTCCATCGCCAACTCAGATATTATTTGGACAGAACTAAACAATTTAGGAAATCCGATCAACTCTTTGTTTCCTATGCTGATAACAAGAAAGGCCTTCCTGTCTCTAAAGTTACCTTATCTAGATGGCTTTCTTCTGTCATCTCTGAAATTTATCAGCTCAGGGAAAACAGCTGTGCTCAAAACCTAAAGCACATTCAACTAGAAGCTTAGCTACTTCTACAGCCTTTCAAGCTAGACTTCCTTTAGACACTATTTGTGCAGCGCCCACTTGGGCCACTCCTCATACCTTTGTTTCCCATTACAAATTGGACTTGGCCTCCAGGGACAGAGCCAGTTTTGGCTCTACAGTCCTCAAGAGTCTGTTCCATCGAGCCACCCAGGATAGAGGTGCTAGGGACGCGGTCCCATCAAGCAAGAATGAAGGCGAGATTGACAACTTAACATTAAGAAGTTATGTACCTACCATAACGTTCCATGTTAGTTGTCTTCTCGCCTTCTTTCTTGTGACCCTCCCTCCTTCCGCCAGGCCTGGACAGACCTTTTTCTACAAGGTATAATTATGCTGAAAGACCATACAGAGCTGGTCTTTCTTCCATCCTGCAGGTTTTTCTTCTGCTTTCTTCCTTTGGGAAGTGTTTATGCTTGGTGCTATTGCCCTTTTGTCATCAAATGAGATCTGGGTACTTACCGCCTTGCATCATGGGATATGGGGCTGCCTCGAGCTGGTAAAAGTGACTCTCGAGCTTAGCAAGTGCCGAGTCGGAGCCGAGGATCGGCTCCGAACCCATCAAGCAAGAAAGAAGGCGAGAGAAGACAACTAACATGGAATGTTATGGTAGGTACATAACTTCTTATTTTACAAAAATCAACAAACCCCATGTAACATATTTTATTTGGACACTGCATTTTAAGGGAGAACTCCACAAATAAGCAAACTCCCAAATCACATTATTCTTGCACCTCTTATTTTGTAACTTCCATAATCACAAGTATGACATATTCTGGTGGTCTTGCAAAAGTGTGATGCTGGTCCATGCATTTCAGTACACTGCTGCATTATATAGTCCTTCTAAATGTGTTGTTTACAGTTTATAAAATTAAGTAGCAGCTGGACAAAAAAACACTTGCATTAGTCCAGTGCTCTTGCCCTTAATACAGTGCAGGTAACTCAAAGTCTATTAGCAGCTTGAGTGTTTGATGATGCTGTCAGGGGAGGATGGCTGTGCTTTTTTTAGGGAGGTGAGTGGGTGGGCAGGGCATGTATAGCCACAGTCCCTCTGAGGAAGGGTGGTACTGCAGTGAATGTACTAGGTGTAGATTTACGGCTTACCATTCCACTACATGTTGGTAGCCCTCGTTAGCGAGTACATGAGGGTGTGCACTTGAAGGTGGGGGACACTGAGTCCCTGAGATGATGTGGATAGTCCACTCCTCCATCCAGGGCAGGGGTAGAGACTAGCACAAATGCTGTCATTGCTGAAATACTGACAGAAATACGAACATCGCAATGTCTGCCTGAATGATGTCCCTCGTCCACTGGCTCTGTCTCTAGTGGATCTGTGGGGCTGTTCAATACTAGGGAATAATGGGCTGAAGTTTGCTAGGGGACCCTTGATAATGTGTGGGCAAAGAGTGGGAAAGCACCTAGAAAAAAATGCACTTGAATTCATAAAAAGCTGGTTCGGGGAGGCTTTCGTAAGTTTGTGGGCCTTTCATATGAACTTTTTGCCGTGTACGTTATATATTCTAATTGCATATTTTTTTATGTCAGACCATTTTTTACTTACATGGGACTCTGGCAGGATTTTAATGTAGTGATTATGCATTTAGGACATGTCCTTTCTGGGTGTTTCCAGTGTTCGAGTTTGGACATGGGAGAACCATTTATTTGGGACACAGGTTTTTTTTCTAGAGGATGCCACTGGATGTATATGGGGGAAGATCCTTCTGTTAGGGGCAAAGATTCCTCTTCTAGTCAGTCACAGAAGTTACCTAACTATATATGTCTGACTTACACAGATGTAGGGCTTCGTATCCTACAAATTTTTAAACCCACATCTCTCATGTAAAGAAAAACTAGTCCTCACAACCTCCTTGATATAGTGTTTCTGTGATTAATTATATGTTAACCCTAATAAGAATAACTGGGATCATACCCCAGATACTTTGAGGAGACCTATGCATGGGATAAAGCATTTAGGAGATGCCTGTGTCCATTAGTGGTACAGGGGGCAGTCTTGGGGTAAAGTTTCTGTTTTCCCATCCATAGATCCAAGTTGCGCTTGAATATGGATAGGGATAAACTTTGGGGAGTCTGTTCCAGAGCAGCAGTATTGGACTATGCATGTCCTTCCAAACTGTTCTGGTGATGTTGCAGAAGAGGTTTAGACTCCTAGTCTGAGTATTTCTGATGCCATTTGACTTGACTTACTGATGTGCAGTAAATCCATCAGTATTGTGTCAGTGGATGTGTTGTCTGCCAGATAGAAGTCGCTTCTTAGCAGTCTGTAAGATAATGAGTATGTCAATAGGGCATTGATTCAGTCTATGTAGAACATGCTGTTTAGACATCCATTTAATACTTTTTTTATCCTTTTACTAAGGTATCTCTGTAGGCAATGTGTTCTAGTTGTTGCATGTGTCTGTAGAGATACATGCCAAAGGGAACATTGTATTCAGTGACTGGCCTAATAAGGGCTGAGTAAATGTTGGCAATGACATCACTTAATCTAGACACAATCCCTTTGTTTATAAGCTGTGCGATATAGAAGGACTTTCTTACAGTGGACACACGTTGGGCAAGTTAGGTCAGTGTCCACACAAATTTCCAAATCTCAAACAACTGGGTCAAATCGTAGAGGTGTATTATTAATGTGGTAGTTCCTTGGGATAGATAACTTCCCAAAGGATACAATAATGCATTTTTTGGCATTTAGTTTCAGTCTGTGGTTTTGGCACCAGTTATTTATTTGGGAAAATTTTCCTGCAGGATGGCCAAGTCATTTGGGGATTCAGTGACTGCTTATTTGCAAAATTAGTTAGCCAGACCCCTTTGGTATTGGATTTTACTGCAGAAAAGTAGATGCCAAACAGTTGAGATCCCAGCACAGAACCCTGGGGGGGGACTCCATTGGTGACTGGTCTCTGGAGGCAAGTTTCTTGTTTTGATTTCCTGTATCCTCTCTGTGAGCCAGTTGGCAATCCAGTGGATGACGGGGATTTATTCCCAGTTTATTTAGCTTTTCTATTATGCCTGAGTGGGAAATTTGTCAAAAGCTTTGCCCAGGTCAAAGTATGTGGTGTGTACCGTTTTGCATTCATACATTCCTTTGGTGACCTATTCAAAAAAATCTACCAGGTTGAGTAAGCATAACCTGTCCTTGATGAATCCAAACTTTGACAGGTCCAGTGTTTGGGGGTTCCCTATGTCCTTCTTGATCAGTTCCATGATATGTCTTTCTATAGTTTTGCATGTAAAGCTGTTCAGACTTATGGCTCTATAATTGCCTGGGTCTGTGCAAGTTCTGAAACTCCCTTATGCAGGGACATGACTATAGCTGTTCTCCATTTGCTTGATACAAAACATGTATGGAGGCTGAGCTTGAACATTAGGGGTGTGGCTAAATTGTGTTTCATGCTTTTTAAGGTGCATCCAGGAATATTGTCAGGACCCATCAATGCAGTATTTTCAGCTTTTGATAGCACTTTTGGGACTAGGTCTTGTGTGATAGCTGAAAGTGAGCCAGTTTCAGGTTTATCTTGAGGGACAGATGGGGGGGGGGGACAAATTCAGAGCTAAATTTATCAGCCAGAAGTTTTGTTATATCTTCAACCTCAGTATAGGCAATGTTGTTCACAATCAGCCTAATGCATAATGTTGTGCTGTTTTTTTTGAGATTACGAACATAACTAAAAAATCCCTTGTGATTGTCTTTGGCTTGGGAAGTGATTTTTGCCTCAAACATGGCTTTGCTGGATTTTCTTAAGCTCCTTAGTTGTTTGTTTATTTCAGTGACAAGGGCTCTAACACTCTTGGCATTACCCTTCTTTCTTTTGGTCAAATTTCTTTTCCTTTTTATTATTATTATTAACTTGGTCAAATATAATTTTGTTTGTCTCCTGTTAATAATTATATTTTTTGTGTGTGACATTTTTTTTTTGCATTTACTTGTGTCACACGCACACATTTTGGTTTGTTTTACATCTTAATTTACAGTTGCAAGTATTATTCCTGATGTTAAACCTGCAAGTATTTTGAAAATAAAAAGGATATTGTCACTTTTTTGGTGCTTTAATTTCATTGCCTGGTTAGTTTTTTTTTTTTTAAATGTCATTATAGGTGCTCCACCAGTGAGGCATATCTGACAACTTTTCTCACTGTGATATATGTTGCAGCCCTTAGCATGGAAACTAGTAGTTTATACTCTGATGTAGATACTGGCGCATTGTGGTTTCATTCTTTCATGATGTCACAATCTCAGGAATTTTCAGCTTCAAGAAAATTTTCAAGGAGCTGCCTTATCAGTGATTTTAATTGCAAAAAGCAATACTCCTTTTTACATCAAACACTAAAATATGACATTGTATATGGTAAGGAACTTACCCCATTGCTAAGGGTTTATTTACATTTGCAATGGAAAATGTGATAGTACACTTTAATCTGAAGTGTTTTGAGCTTGTAAAATTATAGTGATAGTGTGGTGGGGATTATATTTACATTGTTAAGGATTATGCGCAAGCCTTTGGGTGTGCTGTAAATGTCTGCCACACTCCTCATCTCTCCACATATTGTTTTGTTCCCTTTCCTCTGCTTAGCAACACACACACACACACACACACACACACACACACACACACACACACACACACACACACACACACACACACACACACACACACACACACACTGAAGCCAGTGTTCCAAAGTCATTGCCAGCTTGATATTTGATAAGAAATTAATGAAGAATTTGTTTGCTGTCTCACACCTTTCTTGTCTAAACTGCTTATTCTTAGGATACCTGTTCCTCACCCCCCCCCCCCCCCCACACACACACACACACACACACACTCGTATATTTTAGGACTAGCTTGTAAATCAAATTGCACAGGAATTGTTAGATTATTATAAAAAATTTCTTGTAGGACTTGTTCCCTTTTAGAACTATTTACAGTGTTACTTTTGGGAGAGTTACCCACTGCAAAAGTAGATGCTTAGCTGGGAATAGTATGTCACTGTAGTGATGCGGCTGTCTCTGTCACCGTAGTAATGATGCTCCATACTAGCTTGATTGACATTCCAAGTCTTTTTCCCCTACAATGTGCCCACCCTCTTTGTCAGATAAGGTCACTGAGTTTGGCTGTGGTATTGTTATTGACTTTTGGCTGCAGTCATGTGCTGATAATCTCACTAATGAGCAGTACTCCTCCTGGTCTGCTGAATCATTGAAAGAGAAAGTGTTTAAAATTAACAGCAGAGTGTTAGATAACAGCTAATGAGGAGTTTCCAGATTTACTTGTGAGTTCAGTTCTTTCTTAGGTTTGTGCTGACCTCCAGCTGAGTGCTGGGCAATAGATGTGTAGCTGCACTAATGAAGTGAATGTACAGGTAATGCTGATTCCAACAGTCTTGAAATGCTTTCACATGACAGCTGGAAGTAAGAGTGTTTTCTTTGTTCAATGCATTGTGGTAGCTGAGAGAGACCTTATCAAAAAGCTTTGGTTATTTTCACATTTACTGGTGGAGGAGTTGGAGGTAATATTGTGGCATATAGGCTAAGATATAGAGTCATAGAAAAGATGTGGATCTGGGTTTGATTATTACAGTTTTCTTTTAAATGCATGTTTTTTCTGAATCATCAAGCTCATTTAAGCAGATTAAAATTGAAAGTGTACGTACAAAACATGTCCATCAAAGATTAAATAAATTCACAGTACCTCATCTGCTTGGTGTTGCTTAAGGGTTATAGCTACTAGATGAGCCTGTAATTTCTCAGAACTGATAGACAATGGGTTTTTGACCTAAGCTTCATGTTTTGTAGCATACAGATTACTGGGATGTTACATTTTTATCATGCAGTTGCTTAATATGGCTAAACCTACAGAACAATAAAAATTTTGCACATCTCAAAGTTGCACATAATGTAATTCACAAACCACATAAATACTCTGCTGTCCAGGACCTTGTCCAACCATACAACCCACCCAGACCATATGATCGCAACAAAAACATCTTCTCTTGATAAGTAAATTATCAAACCTTGCAAGAAAGTCTTTGATGTTCGCTCTACATGCTAAACTTTGAAACTATGTTGCCTTAGAACTAAGATCCGATACTAAAACAAATATTTGCTCAGCATCACAAAGATTATTCAGTAAACAGCAACACTTGTCCATGTATGCAGTGCTGAACACAAACTAACACCTCCAGGAAATCACCATTCTATTTCACACATTTGGATATCGGCCCCATCACAAATGCTTCCTCTCCAGCAACATTTTTTGCTATGCCACTTAACTCCGCCTCTCCTACTAATCCGTTTTAATATCGGTACAGCTCTAACTTCAACACTGTCATTATCTTATTTAACTAGCTATTAATGTAAATGCTAAAACATCTTACTATTCCTGCTAATATAATAAGCAAATTCCTACTCACAAAAATGTTTGTAAGTTACATAACTTGTAAATGTGTACATACAATATATGTTAGCTTACTGTTTTCACTTAAAAGATTTTCCAAGTTTTCGTACCTGTTTATATATCGTACAAGTATTGTACTTGCATATGGCTGTGTCATTTTCTTGTCTGAAAACTACAATTATTTGTACTTTTAGTCTACATAACTGTATCATTTTCTTGTCTAAAATTATGCATTTTATTGAATGTGGAGTCTGTCTAGATTACTCAACAAATGTAAATAAATAAGTAAATGTCTGCAGACAAATGGTATTATTAGTGGCCCTAGTAACTCCAAACTTTCTGTCCCTATCTTTGTGCAGTTTTACATGTACCTCCTCTAATCCTTCCTAGTCACTTAGATTTCATCACTTCTACTATTTTTAATTATCTCTTTATTTTTTTAGTTTTTTGCTGTTGCCTGCCAACCAGAAGGTGTCTCTGCCTTCCGAAACCATCATCTAAGCAGCCATCACAATTTTTCATGCATCAAATTCCCAATCCAGTTGCTCCCCATAATGGCCTTGGTGCAGGTTTTACCATAGGGGAGGATTTCAGTGCTGGGACCTTTTGGCACTTGTCTGATCCCCTCCCCATACACACATTTAACCCTAGCTACAGTACAAGGCATTGATAGCAACCACCATCTTTTTTTTTTTTTTGGTGGGGGAGGTTCAGAGCAGTTTTCTCTCCCATGTAGAGTGAGTGAACTTACATCAGCTATCCACTGCCATCCTGCCACGCTGTCTTCTCCAGAGCCCTCTTGCATGTTGATAATGGCTTGTCTGAGTTACCATCAGTGCTTTATTCCTTTGCACCGTGAAGCTGGCACTTCGCTTTATTTTGCTCTCTCCTATTCTACAGACTTATGTCTGCAGTTATTCTTTTACAGTGGCATCCATGAACCAGGTCATACTGTTTCCTTTTTATTTTCCCAGTTTAAACAGGGCTAATAATCATGTCCTGGTTGAGCTGATAGTCACCTATTTTAATTAAGATATCATTTGCTTCCTTTGTGTTGCTGTACTCTTCATTACTCATAACTCAGAAAATTGTACACTTCCATGTCACAACAGTTTAATTTATTGTCTTGTTTTGCTGTTTTTATCACTCCACGTGACACTCTTTTATACATTTTAATTAATGTTGACAATGACATGACTCTCCCTTCCTGCAGCCAGATGGCACATACATTCACTCCTCGTATAAGAACAAGAGCTAGATCCATAGATCCAGTTGTTTCCAGACTTGATAGAGAGACCTGTGAGTAGGGTGTGTAAAAATAAATAAATAAATCCTGTGACCATTAGTATGATTCTGCACTGGGCAACCTCAGTTTCTTCATAGGCAGGAGAGGGTTTCATTATATATTTGGGAGTGGCTGGAGGGATCATTAATGACTCCAGGCATACAAGACTGAGAAGAGACACCAGTGGCAGCCAATGGCCTGCTCCACAGGTGGCTACAAAACATACTATTGAGTGTTTGGTGTATAGCAGAGCACAAGGCAGAGTGAAGTGCTTTACTTGGAGACTGAAAACATTTACTGCAGAGTCTGTCTTCATAAATTGTGGATCCTTGACCAGGCACTCAAGGAACATGAAAATAGCTCTTTTTTTTAAATAGCTTGTTGATTAAAGGAATGAGAGAAACTTATGTCTGTGAGGCTGCTTAAGGCATTATGTGTACCCCTATGTTTACTTTTAATTTGCAGTTCTTTTCTTTGTATATCAATGTTCCCGGTCTGTCAGCATGCTGATAACACAGGTCATTGTTGCAAAGCTGACAGTAGGCCAGTCAGCTTGCTTAGTCAACATAATAGTTGTTGCACTAAATTCTTTTTGTTTGTTTATTCATTTGTTTTTGTTCTGCTCATTTGGCCCTTGCTTGCCTGTTTGTCATCAGCCCCCCTCGCAGTCAATCTGCCCCTTTGTTCCCTATCACCAGGTCAAGAGCTGACTAAGACAGGCCATCACTCGGACAGCCATTGGGGTGATTCATGAATTTCTGTTTTTTGGTGCTAACCTCCCTGTATGCAGTCAGCATAGCATGGAGGAGGGAACATACAATGGGTTACCAGCAAAGGACATGACCTCACTTCAGCAAGGGACATTCACTTCATGTGGCCCTTCCCAACCCCGGAACATAGAAAATAGTTTCTCCATATCACCACCAGGGAGTTCACATCTCCCAGTGTGTCCCCTAAGTGCTTGAATCCCCCACCACCCAGAAGAGGCAAATGAGCCACATTCCTTCATTCCTCCTCTCTGTGCCTAGTGTGTCTTCGGTACTGTAGCTGTTAATCAAATCCCAGTTGTCTGGGTCATAGTCAGGGCATTATCATACCTCTCAACCTCTTGGCGCAAAACAAAGCCTAAAATAATAGCGACACAAAAGTCCAAAAATTGGGACAGATTTTAAATATTGCTCTCAAAAAGTTGTTAGACTAATCAGATTAGTGCTAGGATGCATTTTCTGAACGATATAAGGTCTGAAACTTAAATGTATGATGTCATTATTAGGTCACTTCAGTCCTCAGTGATTTGCCTAAAAATCACAAATTTTATACGGAACAGAGCAAAAATGTGAAGAAAAATATAGACATTCTGAGAAGATCTGGAGAGTTGAAAGGTATGGGCTTCATCCATACCTCTAAACCTGGAGACATAGAATGTATATACTAACGCCTTTGAAGCGTAGGAACATTCAGCCAAAAATCTGGAGATCTGATTAGCATAAAGTTTCAACACCAAATAGTGCATAACTCTTCCTACCTGCATTAGGAATGTGGGTTACTCAGAAGCACAAAAACAGAGTGACGAAAGTGAAGGAAGAGTATAAGCAGATTATCAAAGAGACTGTGTAAAGCCTGTAAACTTTAAATAACTGTATTGTAAAATTCTGCCAACAAGGTGATTTATTTTTTGCTTCTGAAAAGGGAGATGCCAGATCTGTGTCCTCTTTCTTTAAATTGTTGTTGCCACTAGTATTGTGATGTTGGTAATGTAGTGTGGTTTCTAGACAGCTTCAAAAATCACATGTGATGAGGATTCAGCAGTAAATTGTGTGAACGGGTAAATCAGGCGTGAAAACAGGCATATTATGTGCTAGGTAAATCATGGCTGAAAGTAGGAACATTATACCTCTCAACTTCTTAGTGCAAGAAATCTGGACAAAGCCTGACAAAATGGGGGGACAAAGGCCCAAAAATAGGGACAGATTTTAAATATTGCTCTTATAAACTTAGAAAGTTGCTAGCGTAACAGGGATTGTGTTAACATACATTTTCTGTACAATTTGAAGTCTGAAACTCAAATGGATGTCATTATATGGTGACTTCAGTCCTCAGATCATCCCAGTGGTTTGCCAGAATACCACAAATTGTATGAGGAACAGACCAAAAATACGAAGTAAAACTGGACATTCTGAGAAAATCTGGAAAACTGAGAGATATGAACATCCCTCCAAAATACTGGCAGTTGAGAGGTTTGGCTCCATCCTCCTGTACCAGAGCCTTATTCATTCATATTTTTATTATAATGGTGGACTATGTGAAAAGTTCTCATTGTTGAACCAAGCCATAAGTGGCAAAGAAGCTGCAGGAGAGGTGGTAGAATTGTTAATGGCCAAAATCTTTTTGTGCTGATTGCTACAGAACTAATATTAAGCCTAAAACTTTCCAAAGAGTGCCTTTCAAAAATGGTGTTTGCAAAACATAGGTGTTCAACTGCCGAAGCTGATGTTGGAAGTGTGCTAATGAGTACAACAGTCTGACATGCTATTGGACCAGTAACTGCTTTATGTAGAAAAGAAATGTAGTCTAGTCTAATATGCACCTGCTTTTTGTGTTGTAGTTCTTTTTATTAAATGTTTCAGTTTGTGAAAAAATGGTCTGGATATAAAAAGAAAACTTAATTTGCCCACTGAGAGCCAAACTGATCTGAGTAATTAGCAAACTATTTGCAAATTGAAAGTAACAAGTGCCAACAATTGAATGTATGATTAAAATCCCAGTTCATGTTAGGATTCATTCATAATATTTTTATGTAAACATTTTCATGATTTACATTACATGATTTTTTGTCCTGTAAATTTAGAAGAAAAGTTGCATGCATTTAAATATTGTGTTATATAGGAAGAAAATGTTGTTGAGTAAATAATTTGCAGATTAGTTCACTGTTATTATATAATTTACAGTGCAGATAGTGACATAAACAACATATTGTCTATGTTTGTTTAGCCGATCCCAGAACTTGAGATACATTGCTGCTAGTACAAATCTGAGGTGGCAACCTGTCATAATCCTGTATGTTGAACTCATGATTTGCCTCTGTTCTAGCCTTATAAATGCTTTTGTGTCAATAGCTGTTTTGCACATTGTCACAATAATTTTGAATATGCAACCATGGAGTTTTTCTCCCTGGGCCTGTGCAGAAGATGGGTTTGAATTCCCAGTTGGACTTTCCCAGTAAGCAAATGTAAATAAGTAAATTAAATTATTTTTGTTAAATGCAAATATAATGTGCTGGAACAGAATGAAGTCTAATGACTGTTCATTTAGCACATAAACTGTTGGATATACTTAAGGCATGCGGACTTTAGTTCATTATGTGGAACGGTCTTCTTGATTCTCAGTTCATAGCTTTTGCACAACTGCTGTCTAGTAATACTTTGTCTCAGGTTTCCTTTTGTTTGGATTACACGAATAAAATGAACAAGAGATGCACAATTTACTGATGAGGTTACAGAATGCTGTGTGTGCAGGGTATAAATTAAATGGTAAGTACGTTAATCGTGAGAGCAGGAATTATTTTCTCATGATGGTCGGGTACCAGTTTGCATCACAAGACATCATACTTTGCTTTGTGTAGTTCATAAACTGGATGACACTGCTTCTGTGTGGCAGTTCCCGGGTCTGTAAAGCATCAGACCAGTATCCTGCAGATTGTATTATTTTTTTTCCCCTTTGTTGTCCACATTAGAAGTTTTTTTTTTTTTTTTTTTATGTCTGCACTGACAGCATTTTTCTTGCATTTCAGTTGTGATATGTGGTTTTCTTCTTTTCTTGTTTCCTATGCATATTATAAGTACATATTGCAGATATCCTGTCCTCACTTGGTAGCATATCTTATGACCTGGCAGTTATTTTATTCCTGTAATATAAGCTTAAAGTAATGCGGATAATCTTGTATACATGTGAGATGCCGTTTACAAGAAGTAGGCCATGCAGATTTCTAAGGAGCTTTTCCCCATTCCCATTTGTAAGTGCAGTACTGCTTAATGCATGCAGGCAGAACTGGAAAGGGTACCCGTCACTCACATGGCACCAGGTGAATTAGTAACAGGTTTCTTTCATTTCACCAGCGCTTTCTCTGTCAAGTGTTTTTTTTTCACCATTAGGACATCCTTGTGCTAGAAAATAGGAGGTCAGTTAGGCATCAGAAAAAAGTGGTTTGTTTTGTTATAGTTAACATGAATAACCATGATAGCATACAGATTCCTCAGTTCCTTCCATATCCTTCTAGTTAACAAGCTATACTGTCTCAGAATGTCAACAAAAATATGTTTTAGTAGCATGCTTTTCCCTTCTGAAAAGTATTACTTCAGTACCATTCAGCAATCCGTGTACAAGTGTACATGTTGACGTATGATGCTGCTGATACTGTTTTTGTATCTTTCTTAAAGGGCAGATCAACAGTAGTGGCTTTACTTCCTGAAGGCTAATTAGTTTAAGTTAATCCTAAACAGGCGCTTTCAAGGAACATGGCATTCTGAGCTGTCAGGATTCATTACCTATAGCATTATTTCCAGCAAAGTTTTACTGGCTTGTTCTTAGGGGCTAAAACACAAACACATCAGTACAGTGCAAAGTGCACTGCACAGTGAACCCAGGACTGGTGAGCACCCAGGTTCAAATTTAAAATTGTTTAGGTACTTGTTTCCCCAAACCCTGTATCAGTAAAACTAAAATAAATAAGGCAAACAGTGCAGCTACTGTAATTTGATGCGAAGTACAGACAATTAGGAGATAAGTAAGGCAAAAAAGTAAATGAAAGTATTAGGGAGACCTATCTTGAAGGAAAAAAAAATTATAAAGACTGTCCCAAATAGCAACATATATAAGACAAGTCAGAGCGGGATGTAAAGGTTGAGTAAGAAGTTGGTGTGAGTGGTTTACTGTAATAAATTCTGAAATATGAAAATACTGTGAGTTATTTGCTAATTCAAATAAATATGTTTTACTGGAACTCTGAAAGCCAGAACTATGTGAATATCGATCAACCGCTGGGAAAGGAGGTTCCAGAGATGATGGGCCTGAAGACAAAAGACTTTAATACCAAAAGACTTCAAACATACCCTGGGAATCTCCAGCTAGGCCATGCAAGAAGAACACAGGGACCTGGTCAAGCAGATAGGACCAAAAGCTCCTTAAGATGTGGCTGGCAGTGATCACATAGGGCTTAATAAACTGAGTAAGACCTTTAAAGATGAAATGTGACTGGAAGGCTAGGCAGTGCAGATTCCGCAGAATGGGAATAATATGAAGTCATCGACAACTACCTGTTAGTCACCACTGTGCAGAAGTTTAAACTAACCGCAGGCAATCCAGCGCAGTGTCGAACAATCTTAGGTAAAAGGAATGGCAGTAAATCAAACCATGAAGAAACTAAGGTGTGCACCACAACTGAGAGGTCATCAGGAGGAACGAGGTGTTTGATGCAGGAAATATTTTTGAAGATGAAAATAAGAAGTCTTCATGACAGGCAGTACACCTGGTCCTCAAGTGTCAGTCTGTCTCTGAAAGTCACAGTGATGTTTCTCACCTTCCTCCTAAAAACTAACCTCTCACCATTGTAAAACACAGTGGAGTCAAGGGTGAGAGAGATTACTACCCGTGGCCACAGTCTTGGATGTGTTCATCTTCAAGTGATTAGCAGTCATCCACTGCTAGATAGATTCTAGATTATCACATGATGAATCCATAGCAGACAAACATGTCCTGAGGAAAGAAGAGTTAAGGCTGTGTGTCATTAATGTAACAGTGGTATTGAAAAACTCTTATCTGTCTCTGGTCTGAGGAGCTCTCCCAGTGGAAGTATAGAGGATGTAAAATGGAACCCTGTAGATCTCCAGATGTGATAGTTTACATTGATGAAGATTTTATCCCCAGCACAGTCCATTAGGTATGACCTGTGAGGTTGGAGGCAAACCAATCAAGGACAGTATCCGAGGCTCCACAGTAAATTTGAATCAGATCAAGAAGAATATTGTGATCTGTTCAACCTGTCTTGTGTGCTGTGCAAAATATTGCAAAGTTTTATAAGTTTATAGTTCATAGCTGTGTACTAGGCTAACGACCACAAGGGTCTTTTTAAGTCTAGTTGTGCATCCCAAATGTCTGACAAGTTCTGGTTTAATTCAATGGCTTGGAATTTTGTCTCATTTGTTTACTGGTGTATGTGCTTTTGCCACACCTGGACAGAGCTTGAAATTGATCCTTTTAGATTAATACTCTTCCTGATTAAGAAACTTAAATAAAATAAAATAAAAATCTATATCAAATCAGAAGAGAGACTAAGGAGGGACAAAAAACATACACCAGTAACACCACTGATCCCTTGCTTGTAAGAGTTCATTCAGAACACATACAAGGGCCATCTCAGTACTGTGTCCTGTGCGGAAACCAGACAGGAAAGGATCATGGATAAAGTATTACTTGAGTATAGATTCAGGCTGTTAGCAAACCGTTTTCTCAATAACATGTCAGTAAAAGGACTGTTAAAGGGGGGGGGGGTAATTTATTAAAGTCATCAGGGTCAGGAGTAAGTTTCTTTGTTTCTTCATTGTTAGTGTAACCAAAACATAGTGTAGTTTAGTCAGGTAATAGAATGAACTTTTTCTCTAGCCTTACTGGGATTCCAGTGAGATATTGTTTATACTTTTGCAGTACAAACAGCTGACTGTTTAAACTACAACTGTGTTTTTTTTTCAGTAAAAGCCTTTAATGCTTTTTATTTTGCCTGACTTCTTATCAGCCATCAATTTTCATCCCATCATTTCCATCCATTCATTCCTTATCGTGACATTGTGGCCACTGAGGTAGGTTAGTGACAACCAGAGGGACCCATCATCCTTACAGGTACGAAAGGTAGAAGTGCTGCAGCCATTCCCAGACCATCAGTCTTTACTACAGCCTTTTGCCTGCTGAGTGACTCTCCAGTCGCATGTCATAGACCATTCCAACTTAGCAGCTTGAGGGCCCACAGGATAGATATATTATCACCTCTGGACCTGAATGGCTTGCAATTCCACTGCAGCTGCCACTCATTCAGTCTGTCAGTGGGTCTGGAATGAAGCCCTCATTAAACTGGACAGCTAGGTCACTTTGATCCTGCCTGTTCATGCACATTCCTGTATACCAGCTGGAAGAGCTACAGTTGGAGATATATTTGGGAATGCCAAGTCTGTACCTTCAGTTCCCAGCTGCACCTGTGACACCTGAAAGCCCCAATTTGCAAGTGGCAGAAAGTTTACTGAACAACTACAACCCACCACTGACTGAGTGGGCAGGCATTGACCACTCATTGCCATCCTGTCCTACCCAGCTCCTTCAGCACCTGAGCTGCTGCTCAAACTTGGGTAATATGGAGTATAGTCAGGGGGTTATTTGTATATGCCACAGAGCCAAACAGAAAGCCTTAAATGCTGCATAGGAACAGGTCATCAACAAAACAGAAGTAAACTTGGTTTGCATTGGATTGTTTGATGACATGTATATATATTTTTTTGGGGAGCAGTAATGACTTTTGTTTTTCTTTTAGTGTGGATATGTTTGAGAACTAAAGCACTTTCATAAGAGAAGAACCACTGAAGGCTGCATTGTATAGTTTTAATAGTTAAATATAAATGGTGTCACTGTCAGGGCAGTACTTTATTTGCTTTATAGACAACCATTGCATTTTACTGACCAAGTGCAAATCCTGGATGATAAATTCATTTACTCAGATGTGAATTAGGGGAATGTTAACCTGGATTGCTTTAACATACATGTCAGTGCCATTGTGGAGCACAGTAGAATACACAGCATGTTACAGTCACCAGCAGTAACAAAACCAAGGCAGATAAAAATACTGTTGTAATACATGGAGTGAATGGATTGCGCTCAGAAACTGAGAAAAGAATAACCTTGATTTAGCAAGGTTCTTATTCATTAGCAGTTTCCAAAAAAAGGTTTCGCAAGTAAGGCAAGTGCAGAGCCCCAAAATAATCACACTAAAAGAAAAAACGGCCAGTACAGTGGTGAGAGAATCAAAAACATTTATTAACAGAACATACCGGTTTCGGCTGAAAGCCTTCATCAGTGTACTTACAAGTACTGAAATTACTTCATTTTTAAATATAGACTGCACCAATCCTGTCAGCCATCTCATTAATAATTAAGTACATGACATTTCAACAAAAAACTTTTTTATATACCTAAATAATAATTATGAGTCAAAATCAGATGAAAACAGTCATAATAACAGCCAGAACCAAACCCAATGAATTTGAGAGATGTATGAACAAGTAATTTCCAAATATAGCTGACATTAAACAAAATTATTAAAGATGTTCATTTAAACCTGGTGGGAACAAACCACCAAGTTGAATGATCCAAGTGCGTTCCTTCTTATTCAGAATGTCGTGCCAACCCCCTTTGTTGTTTCTATTACCAATAATCCCATCTATAGCAATGAATTTGAAACATGCTGTTGGATGTTGTATAGAGTGCTTATATAATGCATTAGAGATATGTTTATTTCTAATACTACTCAGATGTTCAGATATGCGTATCTGTTGGTGCTGGAAGTCTGTTTGAACTTTTTCATTTACTAATGTGAAGGCGATAAGGTGTAGTGAACCGCATGTAATTGTTTTACTACATAACTGAAAAAACTTTTGGAGCCAGAAGCCCGTTTAAAATCTTTCTCTACAAATTGGATGTGACAAGCTGGGGGTGAACTGTATATAATTGTTTGACTATATTATTGGGACTTTAAAGTTTGTATGTATGTTTTTGCTTTCAACAGTTAGGATTTATTATTCTAACATGTCATGTTTGTTTACTGAGTTTCGCATTATTTCTTTTTTTTAAAATCATAAGATTGTGTACTATATATATGTTCTCGTGGGGAGCACACTTAGAGTCCATTTATATGTATTACAGGTTATGATTTGGATTCACAGCGTTGAGTTGAATCTAAATTTTCTCGTTGCTGGCGTAGAAGTTTGTGGTAGTGCACGATTGTGGTGTATGCCATTTTAATGCTAGCTCGTATACTTTTGTGCAAATTCAATACTCGCTAATTTGAGTTCATTGCCTTTTTATTTTCTAGAACCAGAAGCCATTAGTCTGTATAAATAATTTTCTGTAAGTGTAGATGTTATCAGTTGTGGGGAACTGTATGTAGTCATTGTATTACAGTTTTTGGACTCAGAAGATTGTATGTACCGTTTGTCTTGTAAGTGTTCAATTAGTGTAAGCTATTGTAGTGGGACTCTATACATTATGTTTTTGTTTCTGACATATAACTAGGTATAAATAGTTTGTTTTTCTTTTGTGGCTGTTTGATATATGTGAATCGGAGGTTAGCACTTTTGCCTATTATTTTCTATGCTGTAAGCCTGTGGTCAGGGGGATCTGCCCAGCTAGGATATATTATTGCCCTTTAAATAATGTTTTTTTAGAATAAGTTTAAAGGTTTTTTGAGGGGATGTCAATTGAATTGTTATTATAACTGGTTTTGAAGGTTGATAAATGTCTTTTTGGGTCATTGGTATGTCTGGACCTTATTAACTTCATTGTTACTATATATTTTTTTTAACATCGTTAAAGCTACTTATGAATGGATTGGTTTTCCATTGGGGGTGAATGAGACAGCTATGTAGCTGCTGCATAACTCATGGTGAATTTCACACAAAACCAATCTATTTATTGGTATGTATGATAATTTGATGGTTTTAGCTATATGTCAGCTATATTTTCATACATCTCTTAAATTCATTGGGTCTGGTCCTGGCTGTTATGACTGTTTTCATCTGGTTTTGACTCATAATTATTATATGTCCTTCTGTTCTGATGTTGCAGTATTCATAACAGAAGGGAGTTGCTGCTTGCAGCGCCACCGTCTGGCCAGTATACCAGAGTCTTTGTTCCAGGAGGGTACATGTGACGTCTGTTACCAGGGCCATAAACCGACATTAGGTATAAAATTGATGTCTGCACATACCCTTATCAGAATTTTTCTGCCGCAGTGATCATTGGATGCCTGTTTGCCAGTTCCACTTCTGCATCGCATTTCTTCAGACCGAGTTCCCGATCGTTGAAGACCAGACTGCCACTTTCGACCATTACAGATAAGTGTCTGGTGGGGTTTTCTTGCTTACTGTTTAGACTTGCATGTCAGCTAGAAAGGGAAGTGTGCTTGTGGGAGACAAATTCCACACAAGGACACATATACGATAAGTGTGTTTTTTGTCTAGTCGAGGCCCACGACCATACATCCTGTTCGATTTGTAAGTCGTTCATCCCCAAGACTCTACGTAGCCGATTAGCGGCTTTGAATCTATATTTTGAGAACCAAAGACTCAGACGCTTGGTGTTAGGCATGGAGGGAGGAGTAGGCCAATCCAGCTGCCTCAGAAGAAGGTGAAAAAAGTTAGGCCTGAATCCCAGGCTGCGCCTCAGGTGTCCAAGCAGGCTCTAGAGGTGATTGAAGACCCGGAGTCCGTTCAGATGACTGTTACCAAAGCAGGCCCGGGAACCTTAATGGAAGCCGGAGTGTGGGATACTGAAGGTACGCCCACTGATGTAATTCAGCCGTCAGAGTTTGATGGCGGAAGGGGAACCACGGCTCGCATTTTTGGAAGCCCCTGCTCCTCCTATTCATGCTAGGCCAACATCCGCCTCTCTTCTGACGGCTTCTACAACCTCCTTGAAAAGGAAACAAAAAAACAAGCACTCTGAGTCTCCACAGATGCCTGGTTGGGAATCTTTGTCTCAAAGTCTGTTTAAGACCTTTCAGGCATTACATTCACAGCAACTTCCCCCTACTGTGTCTGAGGAAGATTACTCCTCTTCTGAGAGGAGTCCTTCTCCTATGAAACACAAATTGAATCCCCCAAGGAATTCATTACTCCAGAAGAGGAGGACCGTATTTCTCCTGAATCCCCAGGAGAATAATTCAGCTTTGGGGATACTATCTCCCTCATGAGGGGACATTTTAAGTGGCAGGTCTCTGAGGTTTCAGACTCCAAGAAAAGGTACTTTGACCTTTTGCAAATGGAGCAATCCTCTCCCTCAGCTGTGCCTCCCTTACTGCCTGCTTTTCAGGATGCCTTTCTAGCTATTTAACAGTCTCCTGACTCCCAACCCCCAGCAGCTAAATGACCTGATCGATTTTACAAGGTCCCCAAAGACACACGGTTTCTTTTCAAGAACCCTCCAGCAGACCCAGCTGTTATAGCTGTTTCTGCAGATAAGGCATCCAGACAACTACCTTCTGCTGCTCTTTATCCAACCGATAAGGACAGTAAATTTATGGACAGGACAGGAGAAAGGTATATACCTCCTCCTCCACTCTGGCCATCAGGGCCCTGAACTACCAAACCCACATGGCAAGGTATGTCCTAGATACCATTTCTAAAGCCTCTACCCTTCTGACTGAGGTTCAGGACTCTGCTATCAGAGCACAACTAAATTCACTTCTCTCCACAGCATCCCAAGTGACCAGGTACTCTACTAAATGCAGCTATGATGCTATGGAAGCTTCATCCAAAGCTACTGCTTCTGGATCAGTGCTTTGACGTTACTCCTGGGTAAGGCTACATCCCCTCCCCATGGATGTCAAAACTAAACTACTGGATGCACCCTTAGACAATAAGGCCCTTTTTGGGCAAGCTTCTGCTGAGCTTCTCAAATCCCTCCAAGAGGGGTTAAGAATTACAGAACCTCAAACACCTTCTGGTGTCCCCTATTCCTAGATATCATAGGAATTACCCTCAGAAGCCCTCCTTTGTTAGAAGGCAATCTTTTCATTCAGTGCCACAATCAAAAGGACATAGACAGCCGAGGAAGACTTCTACTCCCAGATTTCCCTCCAGCTCCTCTACCACACCCTTTCGGAGCCAGCCTGACCAATCCAGGCCTCCTCCATTGTGACCCCCCCCCTTTCCAGCAACACCCTTATCCTTTCGACTTACCCTCTCCCTTCCCTCCTGGTGGAGATTAACAGCAGAACAATGGGTCCTTTCCATCATCCAGAGAGGATATTACAAGACTTGGTGGATGCTCCCACCTTTCCAAGGTATTCTTCAGCCACCGAAAAACCAAATCCACCTGTTCCTACCCATCATTCATAAACTTCTAAATTAAGGCACCATAGAACCAGTGCTCACCCCTCAAAGAAAAACAGGTTTTTATTCCAGAATGTTTCTGGTACCAAGGAAAGAGGGTCCTTGGAGACTTATCCTGGATCTATCCTTTCTAAACCTCTTCCTCCATGTTCCCTGCTTCAAAATGATCACCTTACTCTTGCCTCTGATTCCCTCCCAGGCATTCATGGTAGCTCTAGATCTCAAGGATGCCTACCTCCTTATCCCCATTCATCCAGATTACAGGAAATTCCTCAGATTTTCAGTAGGCTCCTGTCATTTTCAATCCTCAGCATTGCCTTTTGGTCTCTCCACTGCCCCAAGAGTGTTTACAAAGTGTCTAGCCCCCTTCATTGCTCATTGCAGGACCCAAGGGATGCAAATATACCCATACTTGGACAACCTACTTATCCTTCACCAAGACCACCAACTCCTGCTTCTTCATTTACAACAGGTGTCAAGCACCCTCTCTCTTCTAGGGTTCATGATAAATGTAGAAAAATCAAACCTGATCCCATCACAGGGCATGATTTTCCTGGGGTGCAGACTCTGCACAGACTGCATGAAAGCCTTCATCCCAGACCTAAGGATTTAGAAACTCTGCCTGTACTTCAATCAGATCCTTACCCAAAATGCCCTGACTGCTCGGGAATTCCTGAGAGTGTTAGGCCACATGGCATCACTCACACCCATGCTGCCTTTGGCAAGACTCCACATGAGCAGAATTCAATGGGTGTTAAAATACCTATGGACCAAACATTCCCAACCCTTGGACTCTTCACTTCTACTTCTGTGCTTAAAAAAGGAGCTCCACTTTTGGATATCTGCTATGCAGACCAACCTGGGGACCCACCTTCAGATTCCAGCACCACTTCAACAGCTATCCACAGATGCTTCAGATCTGGGCTGGGGTGCAGTGTTACAAACAAACCAACAGCACCTCTCAGTACAAGGAAAATGGGCTACTCTAAGGAAAAAGGACCACATCAATATCAAGGAAACGAGGGCACTGCTGTTAGCCCTTCTAACATTCAAACCCTCTATCCTGCCAGGATCCCTAAAAGTAATCACAGACAATATGACTGTCCTGTGGTACATAAACAAGCAAGGGGGGATCAGGTCCTACTCACTATGCAGCCTGGCCATCCAGATATGGAACCTAGCCGCTTCTCTCAGGGTCCACTTATTAGCCGTGTGTATCCCCTCAGTACAGAATGTTATGGCAGACACACTCAGCAGAACCTCTGCCCCTTCTCACGAATGGACGCTTCAGAGACAGATTTTCCTAGACTTGATACACAGGTGGGGTATTCCACAAGCAGACCTATTTGCCTCCCCCACTCAACAGGCGGATACCCAACTACTGCACAAGGAACCCACATCCACAAGCTTGGAAAGTGGATGCCTTCTCCTTCTCATGGGGGGGGGGGGGTTGTATGCCTCCCCCTTCACTCTAATTCAAAACAGTCCTCCTAAAAATTCAGGAGGACAAACCATGAATCCTACTAGTGACCCCCTTTTGGCCAAGACAGCATTGGTTTCCCCTCCTACATTCTCTAGCCAAGGGCAATTACCACAGGTTACCCCACCATCTAGACCTACTCACATAGAACAAGGGATCCCTGCTATACCCACAGGTAAACAACCTAAAATTGACCTTATGGGTAATAGGATTCTAATCCCTTACGGACACCTTTATTCAGAGGATGTACTCAGTGTTCTTCAGGAGGCCAGAAAACTTAGCACTAGGAGAAACTATGTAGCTAAATGTCACAGATTCTCCAATTGGTGTCATAGGAACAACCAATACCCCCTCACTTACCCCATCCCAAGGGTCCTATCCTACTTCTGTGAGCTATTCCAATCAGGACTAACATATTCTTCAATCAAAGTCCATTTGTCTGCCGTTTCTGCCTGTTTGCCCATTTCACCCACTTTGGCATCCAGACAGAAAGTCAAACTTTCTCTGAAGCAAGTCCTCCACATCAAACCCCCACAAAAACCCATCCCTCCTCTGTGGGACCTAAACTTTGTATTAGAAAAGCTAACCTCGCCCCCCCCTTTGAACCAGCACACTCTGTTTCCCTGAAACTATGCACATTGAAAACAGTCCTGCTAGTAGCCCTCACCTCCGCCAGGAGGGTCTCAAAGATCCAAACCCTTATGGCCACCTCTCCCTACCTTGTTTTCCACAAGGACAGAGTAGTCTTCAGGACCAACCCTTCCTTCATGCCCAAGGTAGTTAATGAACTCTCATTAAATCAATCCATTAAGTTTGTTATCCTCATCCACAAAATGCCTCAGAAAGGACCCTACATTCCCTGGATGTACACAGACAACTTCAATACTACTTAGACAAAACCAAAGATATCAGGAAGTCAGATCACTTATTTATTTCCTTCCATCCCAAAGCCCTAGGGAAAGCTGTCTCTAAGCAAACCATTGCCTCATAGATCTCCAAGTCCATTTCTTTGTGCTACTCCCACCATGGGAAATCCTTACAAGGTAATATTAAACCTCATTCTACCAGAGCACCTGCTTCCTCTACTGCCTTTTTTAAAGGCATAGACTCCTCTTCCATTTTAGAAGCAGCTACTTGGACTTCAGTACACACTTTCACCAAACACTACAAGTTGGACATAGCATCCCGTGCTAGAGCAGGATTTGCCAGGACTATCCTACAGGGTGTACTTGACCACAGGACCTCTTCCTCCTCCCAGGTTCATACTTAAAGCTCTGGTACTCTCCCTACTGTTATGAATACTGCAACTTCAGAATAGAACATAGAATAGTTGTGTAAGAACTTACCATAACCTTAAATGCCCTTTTCTTTGTTGTACTATTCAATCCCACCCACCTACCCCTTGTCTCTTTCTGACTACTATCCCAGGTTTCACCTGTGGGCACATTGCCATTGTCTCCCCTGGTCTCTACCTACACAGCCATCCTACTACCCTGGGACTGGCCTACATGCAAATCTAAGGGTGTCATACTAGGACCCTCCTGGTCAAACCTCACAGGCACTACTGTATGCGGCAAAACAGTTCTGATGAGGGTACATGCAGATTTCATTTTTATACCTACTCCTGGAACAAATACTTTGGTATACTAACCGGACGGTGGCGCTGCAAGCATCAACTCCCTACTGTTATGAATACTGCAACATAGAAGAAAAGGACATCTAAGGTTATGGTAACTTCTTACACAATTATTCTTTAGGTATATGAAAAAATTTTTTGTTACAAATTTTTGTTGAAATGTCATGTACTTAATTATTAATGAGACGACTTACAGGATTGGTGCAGTCTATATTTAAAATGAAGTCACTTCAGTACTTGTAAGTACACTGAGGAAGGCTTTCAGCCGAAACCGGTATGTTCTGTTAATAAATGTTTTTGATTCTCTCACCACTGTGCTGGCTGTTTTTGTTTTAGACTTATTCATTAACCTCTGTGTTATTAAAAAAAACTTAATGTTACACAGGTGACAGTCACCACAAAACTATATCAGAATCATACTGACAGCTTTAAAAGCTATTACAGTAGACTCCCTCTTATCCCGTCTCGCTGGGACCAGACCTTAGGCTGGATAAATGAATGGCTGGTTAATCAGAAAAAGTGTACAAAATAGCATTTATAGGTTATAAATCAGGTAGAATAATAGGATTTGTGTTGATATGCATTTTTCTAAAGAATATGAAGTCTAAAACTCAAATGTCTGTCATTATTTAGCCTAGAGGAGGCAGAAGTGCTGTTCTTCTCTGTCGTCATTTTTGGGTTATGGCAGAAATTTGATGGCCAGTTAAGGAGAGGCCGGATGAGAGCAAGTCTACCATAATCCTCATGCCAAGCAAACAGCAGCCTGAAGTGAAGCGGACTGCTAATCAGATACTGAACATGCCTCTCAAATGCCTCTGATTTTACCTCAAAATGTTGCTCTGTCCCATGTTAAATCTGCTTTTTGCAGCAAAACACATTACAAAATTTAGATTCATGTGAAATGCATATTTATACCTGTTTTCTTGTTCTATCAATTTGCTAAATAATTGATGTTCATCGTGTTACACTGCTGCAGCACTTGGGTTATCCTGCCGTCAGGCGGTCCCGCAGTCGGCCAGAGTTCCAAAGTCTTGGTCCGGCGTTGGTTGCTGTCGCTTCTTCTCTGACGTCAGTGCGCCAGGGGTATATAAGATGCATCTGACGCCATTTTCTTCAGTCTGTCTTGCCGTGCGGTGCCCGAAGCAGAAGCAGTTCGCAAGTGCCAGTCGGCCGACTCCTGAGATTTTCGAAGTCGAATTTCAGATCCGAAGTCTTCAATAAAGCTAAGTACCCCGTTGGGGAAACTTTTTTCTTGCCTCAGACCGATGTCAGAAAAAGTTAATAATTGTATTACTTGTGGGAAGCAAATACCTCATAAGGACTTGCACTCTTACTGTATTCCATGCCTAGGCCCTGATCACGACGTCACTAGTTGTCAGTTTTGTGCTAGATTTAACAAACGCACTATAAAAAGACGTTTTGATTTTGCTTTGCACTACTTTGGCCGAAGGTTGAATTATACTATGTCGTCGGATCAACCGACGACCGCAATACCAAAAAAAACGCAAGGACAAGGATAAAGACAGGCATCTGAGGGCCAAAACCAATGACGAAACCTCTTCTAGGCCAGTCGCCGGTTCTCAGTGAGGCGCTTTCGCTGCCCCTGACACCCGCTACCTCAGAGCCACAGGCCGCCTCCGACTCCCACGTGGAGACAACTAGGCCACTGGAAACTCAAGGTATTGGGCCTACGGAAACTAATCCCTCAGATGGGTCCGGAGCCGCTGAGCAGGCATCGGCTTCTGAGGGTGTTTTCAGACCTTCACAACTTACCATTAAAACAACAGCCAAGACAAAGGTACCATTAAAGACAAAGAAACAAGTACAGCATTCTCCTGGACAGTCCTCCATGCCTAAGAAACGGATGCTTAAAATGGCCAAAGACCTCATTACTCTAATCAGGGGTTCCCATCCCCCTCCTGAGAAAAGGCCTAGGCAGGATACAGACTATGATTCCTCTGATCAGGTTTCCATTTCATCTGATTCCTCTTCAGACCAGGGATACTCTCTACCCCCCTATGAGGACTCTGATGCTGAAGAATCTATCCCTTCAGCCTCTCCTTCTGAGGATTATTCTTTTGGGGAAACTTTACATACCATGAGGGAGCATTTCCATTGGGAAAGTCAGGATTACTCAGAATCCAAGAAAAGGCTCAGGGATTTCCTTTTATTGCCTCAGCACAGGCCCTTGGCTATTCCACCTGTGCTAGATATTGTGGATGATATGTTCTCTGAATCCAGCTTATCTCCTGATTCTTTGCCCCCTGCACCAGCGAAGCCAGATAGATATTATAGAGTCCCTGACTCTCACAAGTTTCTTTATAAAAACCCTTCTGCTGATCCAGAAACTATTTCCCAGGGTCCAAAAGGGGTTAAGGCTTCCATTGCAAAAAATCCAGTACCCTCTAACAGGGATTCCAGAGCTTTGGATAGATGGGGGAAGAAAGTATACACTTCTGCAACTTTAGCAGTAAGAGCTTCAAATTGCCAGTTTCACATGCTTAAGTACCAACGATATTTAATGGCTCAGTTAAAACAGAAAATGCTTGCAAGCTCAGAAGCTCCTGATTGTAAAGAAATGCAGGATTTGTTGCATGCAGTTGAGCAGGTGGGAAAACATACTCTATAATGTGGTTTTGATTCTTGAGGCCTCTTGTAGAGCCGCAGTTACAGGTTCTGTGATTCAAAGACATGCTTGGTTAAAAGAACAGTTTACCTGATCATGTTAAGGCAAAATTATTGGATGCTCATTTACAGCATGATACCTTGTTTGGTGTTAAGGCAGAAGAGGTGTTAAAGAAAATGGAGGATAAAGTTAAATCTATGCAAACAGTCAAGGATTTCTTACAGGTACAGCCACCTCGATTTAGCAGAAATTGGCCAACAAAGAATTGGTCCTTTCCAGTGTCAGACAGGCCACAGAGAGGCAGATACAGATGCCCAAGAGGCAGATCTCGACCCCCAAGGCTCAAACAGACAACGACAGTGGGGCACCTCAACCCCAAAAGGAGGTGAGGACAAGTCTCAACCTTACAGGAAACAGTCACAATGACTTTCCCCTTCGTACGCCAAGCACTTCCCTTTTGGAAGCCCCCTTAGGGGGAAAACTAGCACTTTTTCTCAAAACTGGCAAACAATCACCCAAGACAAATGGGTTCTGAATATTATTATTATATATATTGGTTAAGGATCTGAAGAAGCGTGTTTGATACACGTGAAAGCGCTTGTCCGAAATAAATTATTCCATTTATTGTGGTGGTCAGACTCCAGTGTGTTACTTCATTGTGTCTCAGGGTTACAGGTTCCACTTTCTTACTTTACCAAGGCTAAAAGGAATGCCAGATCTGCCACAAAATCAATGGGCAGAGGCACAAAAACAAATTTCAGCCCTCATGGACATGAGAGCTATTCATAAAGTACCACAACAGGAACAAGGACAAGGATTTTACTCAAGACTCTTCCTGGTCTCCAGAAAGGACAAGGCCTGGAGGCCCATACTAGACCTTTCAATTCTAAATACTTACCTGGATATTCCGAAATTCAAAATGTTGACATTACAGCAACTTCTTCCCATGCTGGGCAAGAAGGCTTGGCTTGTTACTCTGGACCTCAAAGAGGCATACCTGCATGTCCCTATCAGAAAAAAATTGCAGAAGATACCTCAGATTCAAAGCTGGTACAGTGCACTACGAATTCTCTGCACTGCCCTTTGGCTTATCTACTGTGCCCTGGGTCTTCACAAAGTGCCTGGCACCAGTAATTGCATTTTGCAGACAAAAAGGAATTCAAATATATCCATACCTGGACGACTGCCTCATTCAAGCAGAGACAAAGGACATTCTTCTACATCATCTGGCATTTGTAAAAATGTTTCTCTAGGGTACACAGTAAACGAAAAGAAGTAAAAACTAGTGCCCTCACAACAGATTATAATCCTGGGTGCCAGCTTAAATACAATGGCCCAGATGGCTTACCTCACGCCAGACAAACAAGTTCAACTAACTCAATATTTTCAACTACTGGCAAAAAAGTCCCATCTCCCTGCAAGAAAAATTCTGCAGGCCCTGGGATTCATGGCATCCTGCATACTACTAATACTACTAATACCATATGCCAGACTGCATATGAGGAAATTACAATGGTACCTAAACTGGACTCAACACTCTGACAGTTTAGAAGCAGTAATACCAATGATTCCCTGCCTACAACAGGAGTTTCAATGGTGGGCACAGGCATGTCACCTAAACAAGGGTCAGCCTTTTACCCTACCCACAGCCAGGCAGACTCTAACAACAGATGCTTCGGATTACGCCTGGGGAGCACACATGGCAGAAAATGCATTCAGGGCAAGTGGACCACAGACCAGATGCATCTTCACATCAATCAAAAAGAGATGTTGGCTGTTCAAAATGCCCGAGCAGCTTTCAAGGACCTTCAGCATCCAGGATAATTATTATTAAAGACAGACAACACCACAGTTATGTGGTACATAAACAAGCAAGGGGGCAGTCGTTCTTATCCCCTATGCAGGCAAGCCATGACCTTGTGGAACACAGCTCTAACGTATCAAGTTCACCTGCAAGCACAATTCCTGCCAGGAAAGAAAAATACTCTGGCAGACTATCTAAGCAGAAATATCATGGACCCTCACGAATGGAAATTGAATCCATAAATCTTCAGCATGGTAATGCAAAAATGGGGATGCCCAGACATAGATCTTTTTGCCTCCCCACTGAATTGCCAACTACAAAAATTCTGCACAGGGACTTATCACAAACAAGCATGGAAAGTGGATGCTCTTTTGTTCAGCTGGAAAAACCTAAAAGTTTATGCCTTCCCACCACTGCCTCTCCTTTCAAAGGTACTCCTAAAAGCCAGACAAGAAAAACCACAGATGATCCTGATTGCTCCAGACTGGCCACGCCAGCACTGGTACCCTATCTTAAGGAACTTAGCTCAAGGCCCACCATGGATTTTGCCTCAAATTCCACACCTTTTGACTCAACAAAACAATCATATCCTGCACGGTCAGCTCAAAACCCTAAACCTGGCTGCATGGCAGATTCATTAGTCAAACAGGCAACACCTCTCTCTAAAGCCGTTAGGGATGTCATTTTGGAGGCCAGGAGGCCTAGCACCAGGAAAGCTTACTCAGAAAAATGGAAGAGATTCTGCGCCTGGAACCAGGCTCAAAACCTTGACCCTCTTGTTCCAAACATTCCTCAGATTTTACAATACTTAACTGAGATGCTGGACAGAGGCCTATCCTTCTCATCAGTTAAGATCCACGCCTCTGCCATTTTAGCACATTACAACACGGATCCTCCTTTATTCTCTCATCCCTTGCTAAAACAGTATCTCAGAGGGGCTAAAAACATAAGACTGCCCCAGAGAGCACCAACACCAACTTGGGACCTCAGTTTTATTTTGGAAAAACTAACCCTGCCACCTTTTGAGTCAGTCAATACAGCCGATCTAAAATTTTTATTATGGAAAACAGCTCTGCTCCTGGCATTAACTTCAGCACGAAGAGTCTCAGAGGTACAGGCATTAATGGCAGTGGAACCTTTTATAATTTTTCATCAGGACAGGGTTTCTTTAAGGACAAAACCCTACCTTTATGCCAAAGGTGATATCTAGTGTGGTTCTTAACCAAACCATCCATTTGCCAGCTTTTTATCCAAACCCCCAGAATAAAGGGGAGAAACTTCTGCATTCTTTGGACATGCACAGGCAGCTACGCTTCTACTTCGACAAAACAAAAGCTTTCAGGAAAACTGAGCAACTGTTTGTAGCATATGCTGCAGGATCACAGGGCAAGGCTATCTCAAAGCAGACTATATCCAAATGGATAGGACACTGTATTTGGTACTGCTACACACAGCATGGAAATTCACTCCCAAATAACATTAGGCCACATTCCACCAGGGCAACAGCCACTTCAACAGCCTTTCTCAGAGGAGTACCTACCAAGGAAATTTTGGAGGCTGCAACTTGGAGTTCAATGCACACCTTTACCAAGCATTACCACCTGCCTCTTTACTCTAAATCCAGAGCAGGATTTGCCACTGCAGTTCTGCAGGGCCTCATAGCCAATCCTAACTCTTTATAGACCAGCCACCCAACCTTAGCTTTGGGATTCTACCCAAGTGTAATGACTGCAGCAGTGTAACACGATGAACATAGTACAGTTTTGTACCTACCATAAATGTAGATGTTCCAGTGTTCACACTGCTGCAGTCCAGGTTACCCTCCCTCCCTCCATCCCCTCTGAACTAGCTGGACTTATTTATACCTTTCTATCCTATACAACCTTTGTGGTGTATTTGCTTGTAACTGAAGGTATTGTTTTATTTTTATATGTATATTTTTTATTAGCAATATATATTGCCTACCTGCTTGGGGGCACTTGACATCTGGGGCAAGAAAAACTGAAGAAAATGGCATCGGATGCATCTTATATACCCCTGGTGCACTGACGTCAGAGAAGAAGCGACCGCAACCAACGCCGGACCAAGACTTTGGAACTCTGGCCGACTGCGGGACCACCTGATGGCAGGATAACCCAAGTGTAATGACTGCAGCAGTGTGAACACTCGAACATCTACATTTATGGTAGGTACAAAACTGTACTTTAGTAATTTTTAAAAGTGTCACTGATGTTTGACCATTGTACGTGATTTGTCCTTGATTTTTTAGGTAAGAATTGGACAGCTGTACAGCTGACAGCTTAAAAAATTCTTTAATCTGAGCTGACACACTCTATTTATAAATTAGTAATATGTTCATAGGTTCATAGATTAGTACTAGGCTAACTGCTCTTGTGAGCCATTTTAAGCCTAGCCAGTTATCCCTTGTGAGACTTCAAACCATGCACTTTGAGTTTGTAAGGCAAACACCTTAACCATTAAGCCACCCTCCTTATATAATATTGCACAGAATGGTAGTATGCTATCCTGTCTTAACAATTTTTGTGTGCCCTCAAAATGGAGTTTTCACTGCTGTGGTGAATGTCTTGGAAGCCATTTATCAAGTGCATAATGTTGCTGCGATTGAGGAGCAAATACAGTTCTCTAGTTATTGAGGTGCAGTAACATTTTTAACTTAGCATATGAGGCTGTATAGGAAGGTAGAAACAGCAATAAAAGGGAAAGAAACCCCAAGAAAATAAGCAAAGGCAAAGTAATCAGAATTACATTAAAATGAACAAGACAATAAACACACACAAAAAATAACTTGCCTGTTAAGAGACATGAGAAATACTAGCTGACATGTTTTTTTGTAATATATAGGGAGACTGGATAACCATCATAACATTAAACAGATGTATGCGCTTATAAGCTTTTCAAGTGGCTTATTTTGCTGAACAGGTAGATCAAGGCGTAATCACAGTTGTCAGTTGCATACTGAAGTCTTTGAAACAGCCTCTTAAAAATGTCTGTAATGTTGATTTTTTGGGTTTGTATCACTTTGTCGAAGGTTCATTTCTGTGAACCTTCATTCGTCGATCCTAATACAGTGAACATTTAGTTCAACGAATGACTTACCCAACGAAAGGAACGAATTGGCCATCTTAAGAATTTTGCCCTTTTCCCTACTGTAGTGCGATCTTGAAGCTGGCATATATAGTTAGGGAGGGTGTGGGGGGTGCACCTCATGGGTGGGTTTGAAATACTGTGCTGTGTATAACAGTCGGAATGCGAGGTAACTCGTTCCTTTCCCTGGGTAAGTCATTCATTGAAGTGAACATTCGCTGGATTATGGTCGATGAACGAAGGTTCGTAGAAATGAACCTTCGATGAACTGATATAGACCTGATTTGTCTGCATCATCTCTCATTACTAATTCTTGTTTCTATATTTGTTTTATTATTTATTTGATGGCCCATTATTTGTAGTCGTCTTAGATTTATAAGCACAACAATACAGTCGAAGTTCCGGATACCCTATTGTTTAAAAACTTGAATCTCCACCTTATACTTCTGAAAATCTTATAAATCATGTGAGTGTTCTTTTAGCATGTGGTAAAGTGATGCCATCTTACTAATAGTTTTCTTAAATACAGCCATCCATCCACATCTCCTTTTCCCATTTTTGCTCATGTGGTCGGGGTGTCAGCTTAACAGTGACAATCATATAGAGCCAAGGTTCAGACCGCTGGGTGGCTAGCCCTGCCTTAGTTGTACTTCCATACCACACACTTGCAGAAAAAGCTTTAGTAATGTGTAAAGTGAAACCAGTTAAAAGGAGAAAAGTAACCTAGATTTAGAGCATACTACAGCTGCAAAACTAACTGAAAATAGACTATTTTTTTTTTTAATAACTCTAGTCTGTAACTGTTTGCTTTTGATGGTAATATATGGATGCATTTGCTGTAGACGTTTCCAGTTGGCTCAGTGTATACGCAGCATGCTGACAGGAAACATTGAATACACCCAGGCATTCCTATAGTTATTTTAATTGCTTCATGATTGTTCTATTTGGTGTATTGTGGGGACAAAAAAAGGTCAGGTCTGTACATTAAAGTTCAGCTTAATACGTGTTTCCATTATTAAGTGCAGTCATTTAGACCTTGATTACCGTTTGAATAAGATTAAATAAACATAAGTACATTTTGTTTCATTTGTATTCTGCAGAGGTTGTGAGTAATTTTCTGATTTGTTAACATGAGTTTGTGAATGAATGATACAATCTCAGTTAGATGGAGAAACTCCAGGATAGTGACAGAGCTTGTATGAATTGTGCAATGCAGATTAAGGGATCTATTTGCATGTCTTTTACGGCCTACCTAAACATGATTTTCTGTTATGAAAACAGAATATGAAGATACAGATGTTCTTCGTGTTTCACTGTTGCAGTCATTACATTTGGGTAATCCTGCTGGCAGGTTGCCCTCAGTCGGCCTGAATTCCAAAGTCCTGGGTCCTGCATCGGCTGTCGTCGCCCCTTCCCTGATATCAGGTCATCAGGGGTATAAAAGAAGCAGCCGATGCCATTTTCTTTAGTCTTTCTTGCTGCACGGTGCCCGAAGCAGAAGCAGTTCGCAAGTGCCAGTCGGCCGACTCCTGAGATTTTCGAGTTCGAATTTCAGATCCGAAGTCTTCTATAAAGCTAAGTACCCCATTGGGGAAACTTTTTTTTCTTGTTCCAGAACCAATGTCAGAAAAAGTTAATAATTGTATTTCTTGTGGGAAGCAAATACCTCATAAGGATTTTCATTCTTACTGTATTCTTCGCCTAGGCCCCGATCATAACTTTCTGGGTTGTCGGTTTTGTGCTAGATTTAACCAATGCACTATTAAGCATCAGTATGATTTTGCTTTGAACTACTTTGGACGTGGGTTTAATTATCCAGAAATGTTGTCGGAAAGCCATCCGACAACCGGATTTCACAAAACACGCAAAGGAAAAGAAAAAGAAAAACACCCGAGGCCCAAAACCGACGACAAAGCTTCTCCTAAGCCAGTCGCCGGTTCTCAGTGAGGAGCTTTCACAGCCCCTGACGACCACTACTTTAGAGTCGCAGGCCGCTACCAACTCCTATGTGGAGTCGGACATACTGCTGGAAACTCAAGGCATTGAAACCTTGGACGCTAATCCTTCAGATGGGTCCGGAGCCGCTGAGCAGGCACCGGCTTCTGAGGGTGTATTCAGACCTAAACATCTATACATTAAACTGACTTCAAAGGCAAAGACTAAAGCTCCTTCAAAGACAAAGAAGCAAACTCAAGAGCCATGTGGACAGGCCTCCATGCCCAAAAAGCAGATGCTCAAAATGGCCGAAGACTTGATTACCTTGATCAGGGGTTCACATCCCCCTCCTGATAAGAGGCCTAGGCAAGAGACTGACTATGAATCTTCAGATCAGGTTTCTATTTCTTCTGATCAGGAATATTCTTTTCCCCCCTATGAGGATTCTGATGCTGAAGAATCCATTCCTTCCGCTTCTCCTCCTGAGGACTATTCCTTTGGGGAAACCTTACATACCATGAGGGAGCATTTTCACTGGGAGAGCCAAGATTTTTCAGAATCTAAAAAGAGGTTCTGAGATTTCCTGCTACTACCTCAGCACAAGCCACTTGCCATCCCCCTGGTGTTAGACATTGTAGATGATGTGTTTTCGGAGTCTAGCCTTACCCCTGACTCCTTTCCTCCAGCTCCTGTTAAGCCTGACAGATATTACGGGGTTCCTGATTCACATAAATTCCTTTTTAAAAACCCTGCTGCAGACCCAGAAACTATTTCTCAGGGTCCCAAGGGAGTTAAGGCTTCTGCTGCAAAAAACCCTACCCCTTCTGACAGGGATTCTAGGGCACTGGACAGATGGGGAAAAAAGGTTTACACATCTGCTACCTTGGCTATAAGGGCCTTAAACTGTCAGTTTCATATGCTCAAATATCAGCAACATGTCATGTCATTGCTTTAACAGAGAATGTTGTTAAACTCTGAATGTGCAGAAAACAAGGAAATGCAGGATATATTGCATGCAGCTGAACAAGTTGGAAAGCATACTTTGCAGTGTGGTTTTGATTCTTTAGAGGCCTCCTGCAGGGCTGCAGTTACAGGTTCTGTAATTAGAAGGCATGCTTGGTTAAAGGAACAAAATCTGCCTGATCATGTTAAAGTTAAATTATTAGATGCACCTTTACAGCATGATATTTTGTTTGGAGTTAAGGCAGAAGAGGTGTTAAAGAAAATAAAGGACAAGGCTAAATCTATGCAAACGGTCAAAGATTTCTTACAAGTACAGCCACCTAGGTTTAGTAGACACTGGCCAACAAAGAATTGGTCCTTTCCTGTGTCAGACAGACCTCAAAGGGGCAGACCCAGATGCCCTAGAGGCAGATCCCAGGTGCAAGGTTCATACAGGTCAAAGCAATGGGGTGCTTCTACCTCCAAAAGTGGAGAAGACAAATCACAACCTTACCGGAAACAGCCCCAATGACTTCCCCCTGCCTGCACCAAGCACTTATTACCTAGCAGCACCCTTAGGGGGAAAATTAGCACTTTTTTCTCAAAATTGGCACATTATAACCCAGGACAAGTGGGTTCTGAATATCGTGTCACAAGGCTACAAGTTCCATTTTCATACCCTGCCAAAGACAAATGGCTGGCCAGATCTGCCAAAAAAAATCAATGGACAGAGGCACAAAAACAAGTCTTATCCCTCAAGAACATGAGAGCCATTCAACAAGTGCCATAGCAAGAGCGGGGACAAGGATTTTACTCAAGACTGTTCTTGGTACCCAGAAAAGACAATGCCTGGAGGCCAGTACTGGACTTATCGATTCTGAACACATACCTGGATATACCAAAATTCAAAATGTTGACTTTGCAGCAGCTTCTGCCCATGCTGGGCAAGAACGTTTGGCTTGTAACTTTAGACCTAAAAGAGGCATACCTGCATGTCCCAATCAGACAAATATGGAGAAGATACCTCAGATTCAAGGCTGGCTCAATGCATTACCAATTCTCTGCACTGCCCTTTGGATTATCTACTGCGCCCAGGGTCTTTACAAAGTGCCTGGCACCAGTAATTGCATTCTACAGACAAGGAGGAATACAATTATATCCTTACTTGGATGACTGTCTAATTCAAGCAGAGAACAAGGACATCCTTCTACAGCATCTGGCGTTTGTGAAAAAACTTCTAACATGCCTAGGGTACACAGTCAATGAAAAGAAATCAAAACTCGTACCCTCTCAAGAGATAATATTCCTGGGTGCAAGCTTAAATACAACTGCCCAGATGGCTTATCTCATGCCAGACAAAGGCAACTAACTACCTATTTCAAAATGTTAGCAACAAAGGCCCAGTTATCTGCAAGAAAAATTCTGCAGGCTTTGTGCTTCTTGGTATCCTGCATCCTACTAATTCCCTATGCAAGACTGCATATGAGGAAACTACAATGGTACCTAAAAAGTGTTTGGACTCAACATTGCCACAGCCTGGAAACTATAATTACTCTCATTCCCTACCTGCAACAGGAGTTTCGATGGTGGGCAAAAGCTTGTCACCAAAACAAGGGACAGCCATTCACATTACCCCCAGCCAGGCAGACACTAACAACGGATGCATCAGATTATGCCTGGGGGGCCCACATGGCAGGAAGATGCATTCAGGGAACATGGACCTCAAACCAAATGCATCTACATATCAATCAAAAAGAGATGCTAGCTGTTCAAAATGCCCTGACAGCCTTCAAGGACCTACTTTATCCAGGACAACTACTGATAAAGACAGACAACACCACGGTCATGTGGTATATAAACAAGCAGGGGGGAACACATTCTTACCCCCTTTGCAGACTAGCTATGACTTTGTGGGACACAGCATTGACTTACCAAGTACATCTGCAGGCACAATTCCTGCGAGGAAGGAAAAATACTCTGGCAGAAGAACTAAGCAGAAACCTCATGGATCCCCATGAGTGGCAGCTGGATCCACAAGTCTTCAACATAACCGGGAAATGGGGATTCCCAGACATAGATCTATTTGCCTCCCCTCACAACTACCAACTAAAGAGATTCTGCACAAGGATTTATCACAGACAAGCATGGAAAGTGGACGCCCTATCCTTCAGCTGGAAAAACCTATCAGTATATGCCTTTCCTGCCCAAGGTACTCCTAAAGGTAAGACAGGAGAAGCCAAAGATGATTCTGATTACACCAGACTGGCCCCGCTAGCACTGGTACCCAATATTAAGGAGCTTGTCTCAATGCCCAGCTTAGACCTTACCTCAAGTACCGCATCTACTATCCCAGCAAAACAATCAGATCCTGCACAGCCAGCTCAGAACTTTAAACCTGGCAGCATAGTGAATAATGTAGTCATACAAAACACACCTCTCAGCAAAGCTGTGATGGATGTCATTTTGGAAGTCAGAAGGCCTAGTACTACAAAATCTTATGCTGGAAAATGGAAAAGATTCTGTGCTTGGAACAAGGCACAAGGAACAGATGCATCTGTGCCAAATATTCCTCAGATTTTACAATACTTAACTGAGATGCTGGACAAAGGCCTGTCTTTCTCATCTATTAAAATTCATGCCTCTGCCATTTCTGCCCATTACAATGCTGAGCCACCAATCTTTTCTCATCCCTTATTAAAACAGTACCTCAGAGGAGCCAATAATTTAAGGCCTCCAAGGAGATCACCAATGGCCTGCATGGGACCTCAACTAATTCTTGGAAAAACTCACCCTGTCTCCTTTTGAGCCAGCTGCTACTATGGATATAAAGTTTTTATCTTGGAAAACAGCTCTGCTCCTAGCAATAACTTCTGCAAGACGAGTTTCAGAGCTACAGGCACTCATGGCTGTGGAACCTTTTATCATTTTTTATCTGGACAGGGTCTTCCTGAGGACAAACCCAACATTTATGCCTAAAGTAGTGTCCATTGTGGCTCTTAATCAAACCATTCATCTGCCAACTTTCTATCCAAACCCACAGAACAAGGGGGAAAGAGTTCTGCATTCTTTGGATGTACACAGACAGCTTAGATTCTACTTGGACAGAACCAAAGTTTTCAGAAAGACAGAGCAATTACTAGTGGCATATGCTGCCGGATCACAAGGAAAGGCATATGCTGCAGGATCACAAGGAAAGGCTATCTCAAAGCAGACTATTTCAAAGTGGATAGGCTACTGCATTCGTTTCTGCTACTTATACATGGCAAGCCAGTACCTAAGGGCTTTAGGCCACATTCCACCAGAGCTGCAGCTGCTTCAGCAGCCTTTCTCGGGGGAGTACCAACCAAGGACATTTTAGAGGCAGCTACTTGGAGTTCAGTGCACACCTTTACAAAGCACTATCATCTGCCACTCTACTCTAAATCCAGGGCAGGCTTTGCCACTACAGTTCTGCAGGGTCTTATAGCCGCCCCTAATGCTGTTTAGCTCCAGCCTCCCAACCATAGCTTTGGGAATTTACCCAAATGTAATGACTGCAACAGTGAAACACGAAGAACATAGTACAGTTGTGTACACTTACCATAAATGTAGATGTTCGAGTGTATTCACTGTTGCAGTCCAGGTTTCCCGCCCACCATCCCCCTTTTTCTTCTGTTGGAACCTATCTTTCCTTCTCTGATTTATACAACCTATGTGGTGTATTTGCCTGTAAATGAAGGTAAAAGTTTATATTGGTGCATGTAATTATATACATATATAAATTTTGGCTACCCTTTTAGGGGGCACTTGACATCTGGGGCAAGAAAAACTGAAGAAAAAGGCATTGGCTACCTCTGACATCAGACTGACATCAGGGAAGGGGCGACGACAGCCGACGTAGGACCCAGGACTTTGGAATTCAGGCTGACTGAGGGCAACCTGCCAGCAGGATTACCCAAATGTAATGACTGCAACAGTGAATACACTCGAACATCTACATTTATGGTAAGTGTACACAACTGTACTTTTTCTTGTGAATTCTGAGATTTTCTATTAAGTTCCATTGTTTTAGCGAAACATTCACTAAGGTAAATACTTTATTTTTATATTTACAGTTAGGCAGAAACTTATTTTGTACGATTGTAAGGGCTTTTGTGTATTTGTTTGTGAAAAATGTTAAAAGTATGATAAATATGAATTAATGCATTGATAGTGTATGTATATGTGTGATATGTGTAGGTAAGCAGAATTTGAAAACTGCAGACATAGCCTGTTTTCTTTCCTTCCTCCTTAAGTCCATTTGTCAGCTAGTATGAGGTTTCTGTAATTGTAACCTCGTCTGTCAGCTGTGACTGAATGTTAACACAGTACAAGGGATGTGAAACTCGAGATGCAATAAGTTTAAGACTGTTGGGAGGAAGAGTCAAAGTAAACTTGATTGTCATACAGATCAATACAGAGGAAAAAGTGTGTATCACTGCACGAAATTTCGATACTCAGGCTCATAAAGACACTTACAGAAGGAAGATAGATTAAATTAATAAAAAATTTAAATTAATTAAAAAAAAAAAATAAGATACAAAAAAAGTAAATAAAGTAAAACATATGTGAATGCTCTATTTACATCAGAAACACAACAAATAGAACAGCAGGAATAGACTCAGTAGAAATGTAAGGATATGCAACAAACAGTACTATAGTAAATAAGAGAGGCACACGTGTAAACTTACCCACCACCAATATATACCATAAACTTACAGTTCACAGTTTTCCTAATGCAGATAAGAGACATATGAAGTGAGCTGTTCAGAGAATTTATGTAAACAAAAGTGACATATTGCACACAAATAATGTTTTACCCATGTAGCGCATTAGGCTATGGGTTTGTTATTCAGCAGTCTGATAGCATGTGGGAAGAAGCTGTTATGGAATCTGGATGTCTTGCATCTAATGCTTCTGTAGCGCTTCCTTGCTGGCAGGAGTTTGAACAGCCCATGAGCCAGATGGTCTATATCCCTCAGTTTTGGCAGTTTTGGACTCTGCCGTAGCATCTGTTTGAATATATGTCCTTTAGGGTCTGAAGGTTGGAGCCAATGATTTTTGTGGCCTGTTTAACAATCTTATCCAGCACCTTCCAATCACCTTGAGAGCAATTTCCGTACCAGACAACGATGTTGTTTGTCAGTACACTCTCATTCATGGCTCTGTAGAAGGTGAGTAGGACCTGTGGAGGAAGGTTAGCTCTACGAAGTCTCCAAAGGAAATAGAGACATTATTGGGTTTTCTTTATAAGGTAGGAAGTGTATGTGCCCCAACTTAGGTCTTGCAAGATATGTACCCCTAGGAATTTGGTGCTATTTATATAATATATTTGATATATATATTTGATTTATAGTATATGTGACCTTACAGCATAAGCATATTTGACTTGAAGGTATTTTAGTTTTGATATATTTTTTATATATAGAAAAAATACTGTGTAATCACTTTAAAATGTGATTGATAAATTAATGAATGAAGTTAATTGAATAATTAGTATTGATCAACTTAATTCTTTTTGTATAAAAACAGTTGGTTGCACTTTGTATTTGTGATCCTTTGAAGGCGAAAGGCCGAGGTACCAGATCGCAATAAAGAAGCATTACTGGTCTTGGTGTTGGTTTGGTTTGTGAATTATGATTTGGTGCTATTTACTCTCACCACTGTGGCACCATTGATGACGATAGGGGTGTGTGGCTTTTTCTTCCTAAAATCAATGATGATTTCCTTGGTTTTCCCAGTTCCCAATATTTACTGCTAAGTTGTTGTCAGTGCATCAATGAACGAGTTGGTTCACTTCTTTCCTGTAGCCCCCTTCGTCTTCCTTCTTAATAAGGCCGATTACTGTGGTGTCGTCTGCAAGTTTAATGATTCTGTTTGATTGGTGCATAGCCGTGCAGTCATGTGTCAGAAATGTGAAAAAAAGTGGACTTTGTATGTAACCTTGTGGGGCCCTGGTGTTTAGGGTGATGCTGTTTGAGTGATGCTTTCCAGCTCGAACTATTTGTGGCCTTTCAGTTAGGAAGCTGAGGATCCAGGTGCATATTGTGTTTTCTATGCCCAGTTTACTCAGCTTAGACAGCAGTTGTTGTGAAATAACTGTAGAAATAGCATACATATGTAACAGTCCTTATTTTCCAGTTGGTCCAAGATGTGATAAAGTGTTAAGGCTATGGCATCTGCAGTACAACAATTTGGCCTGTATGCAAATTGTAAATGATCAAATGTAGCAGGCAGGCAGGATGTTATATGATCCTTCACCATTTGTCTGAGATTGGTACAGCTCAACCTGCCTTTACTAAAGTCTAGTAATCCAATAACCTCACTTGACAGATACCTTACCTTGCCATTGATGCCTCCGGAATAACCTTCACATGTTACTTACATAAAACAAACAACACATGGCTCATAATGCCTTTAATGATCCATATCAAGCCATTGAGCTCTTTACAGAACCAGCTCAGAACATGTCATTCCATTGCATCATTGTAAACATATGTATCAAGGTTGTATGTTTAACAAGTCAAGGTTACCATAAGATACATATTCAATAAAAACAGAGACCTTAGATGGATTAAATGGCCGCAGCCATGTGTTTATTGCCAATTACTGTCAATAACCTTTTCTCTAATAGAAGCCAATTATTATGAGATGTGCGCAAGGCAGGGATATCAGGGAGGCCATTTATTTCTTTCATAGCATTCCCCTAAACCTACAGGACAACAGACAGCACTGTCGATATCCAGCCCTTCTGATTCATCATACCCACATCATAACAACTTTTCACAATTCATCACAATTCCTCTGGGCCGCCTTACAATATGCCAAGGAGCCATTGCTGGGCTGATAAGTCCCCTGGCAACAATCCCTTGGGGCTGTCTGGCCTGTGGAAGGTCCAGCTAAAGAGTCCTGTTACTCCCCACCCTCACTTACCTTGGCCTCCCTTACCTTTCCTGCCTTCCGCCACAGAAGGGAGGAATATTCCTCCCTTCAGCCAGCACATCTTATCCTATTCTAGGTGGATGCCCTTCAGAGCTAAACCTGCTTGTATTTCCTTATAAAAAACCCGTGAACCCTCTTCCGATAAATGAACGCCAACTCTATCATACCTATCTGACCACCAGACCTGAATGCCAGGGTGAGGTATGTGCAACCCATTAATGTCCCTTAACACCTTATCTATCCATTGAATTATTAATTGTCTGTCTCATTCTTTCCACAGCTTTAATGGACCTAGCCACCCCTCTATCTTTTTCTCGGTACCACTTCTGTCCAACAAATAATGGCTTTTGGCCAGCATTCATGCATGCAATTTATCTCTTGTACTATCATAATAATTAGATGTTTTATTGGATGTTGACCGATATCATTACCCCTAGGTGTAACACAATGGTTGTAGGAGGTTTACCACTTCTTGCTGCTTGTTGTAGTACTGCACTAAGATGGTGCCACCACATTTCTGATACCACAAGCCAAACTGGTTTACAAGAAGCTCGTTTTCCTCTTTGGAAGGCTAAGCCCAGCCTGCCGTGGACCCAGAGGTGGAGCCTCCGAATAAAAGAGTGACCAACTATCCAGATGTATTTCCGATCCGATGATGTGTGAGCTGAAATACAAAGGGTAGACAAGAGTTAAAGTTGTTTACACCTTACATAGCTTTTATAATCATTTTACTTCCACCTGCCCATTCTCATAATGTCAGCCTGTGAAGCCCCTATTGCATGTGCGAATGAGGCTGCACCTCTCCGAAAGGAATGCAATGTATGCCTATCTGTGTCTAAGCCATTCGACTTAATTGCCTCCTTTAAAACTGCTCTCACTTGACATTGTGTAAGAGGTTCACCTTGCTGATGGCAAAAGAGTGGACCTTCTAACATACCCCTATAGCTGCGGAACTCTAGCATCACTTTAGTCACTTCCCATTCCAAACCCTCTGGGGTGGCCACTCTTACCCAATTACCTTTGCCTTCTTGATCTATTTTGGATTTAGCCACATAAATCCAAGTATCCTCCCCCAGCACATGTGCCAAAGGTATGACTATCCGCTGTCCTTTCTTCTTGTTTGGTTGGACAATTTCAGCCATCTAAATGCCCCACAAAAAGTCAGCAGAAAGGCAGCCCTAAATAATGCTACCTCATAAGAAGAAAAAACAAACATCTGAAACAGCAAGCCATAATTTGTGTAATACAGCTGGACCTACGGGATACCTCTTGTCAAGACTCTTGGGCATTTGCCTCCCCCAGACTTTTAAACACTGACCGTACTTGAAATGATTTAACTAAGTCCCTTAATCCCAAAGCTTGATGAAACTAATTCAAGGCTGATAAAACTCCAACCTCTTTCCTTCATTACCAAGCTGTCATCCCTGAGTGGACATGTGGAATTGGGTATGCTGGTTCCCAGCCTCTGGATAATCTAGTCTGCAAAATTGCTGTATGCATTTATTATGACTTACCCTTGCCCTTCCACTGAGGGCATTGCACTCTAGCCACCATTCTCGTCTACCCATAAAACCCATAACTGATCTGGCACTCAGTCCGGACTAGGTTTTGCATTTAGAGATAGCAACCAGATCCATGGTTACTGTAAAAGAGAAAAGGGGGGGGGTCTGTTAATGAATTATCAATGTTTGGTATCTATTTCTCAGGTCCTCCACTTTCCCCATTATTACTTGCACCCCTAGCTCTTTGCAGATTTGAATAAAGGTATCTGCAGCTCACTGACATTCCCCCATTCTTTCTTCCCCACAAATCAAATCATCCAAATAATGAACAATGTTGTCCTGCCCTAACCTGTGTGCCACTAGCCAAGCAAAAAGCTACTAAACCTTTCAAATATGGCAGAAGCAAACAAACAACCCATTGGCTTGCATTTATCCATGTAATATTGAACTTCAAAAACCAAGCCTAACCACCCCTGCTCTTAGTAGCAGTGGATAAAAGTCTAAAATCAGAATGTATATCCGCTTTTGCCATAAGGTCCCCTCTCCCTTTCACTTTCACCTTCGTAACCTTTTTCATCAATGAAGCATAAAGTACCAAAGCCCCTTCCCATTTATGTAATCCAAGATTTCCCCTCTGGATATGGCAGGTGATGACTGAGACGAAATTCACCTGGCTTCTTTTTGGGGACTATGCCTGTAGGTGAAAAGCTTGATTGCTCTTCTGGGTTGACAAGGAAATGGGCCTGCCAATCTGCCCACTTCTAATACCGTATTTAGCTTAGCCTTAACTATATCCAGATGGTCTTTTAAAGATTTCCAGGTCATAGAATTCTAGTGTGACTTTTCTTTCCTTTTTATCCAGCCAATAATGTCAGTTATTAGCGGTTCTTACTTTTTTATTACTCAGAAAATGCACGCTGTCACAGAAACTATGGTCCTCTAACAACTTTTAACAGTTTTTCATGTTTTTATAAGTGTTATTGCTTATAGTGCTTGTCTCTTTAATTTACAAATGATGTGATACATGTGACTTATTTCAGTGGTATTTAAGGAGGGGTTTTGTTAATGTGATTTACATCTGATGAAGTAGTGATACTACGAAAGCGCTTATGTCCTTATTTTTTGCGAATTAAAGACGGGTTCATCTACAAGCCTTGCTGTCGTTTCTGGGACCAGCTGCTGTTTTTTGTATTATTACTAGAGTGTTATTAATATGATTTTGGAGTATTATTTTATTATTAAACAGATTGGAGTGTTATTCATATTATTTTTATTAACTTTATTTTTATTATTTGCACATCTATCAACTTACAAAAGTATGTGAGCTAATAAAGTGACTGTTAAGAAAGTTTTGCAACTCAACGCCTTTACAGTGCCTCAAAATTACTAAGGTAAAGCTTTAACATTCCTCCCAAGAACTGTAAGTTTTGCGGTCCTGAACAAAAGAGTTTCCACTTTTTGCCAAATCTTTCTACCCACAATTACCCATTGTATTATTTTACAACCTGCAAATGGCTGTAAATTCCATAAGACCCAGATTAACTTTAATGATCCACTCAGCTGAATTATGTAGTAATATTGTTTTTATTATTAATTTCATTTTATTTTCTAAGAAATTAACCAGACATGATTTACTTGCATTAGGCACAAGTTAGTGAACCAAATATGATTTATGTTGTATTAAACATATAATCAGGCCCCAACTCACTAGGCTTTCCATGTGATTCTTCACTGACCCCAGCCATCTAATTAATTGCAGGCCACAACTATTGTTTGCTAGATTGCTAAGAAAAACAATTTCAGCTTTTGCATCTCATACCTAAACCCCAGGTCACACTTAGGCATGTGTGCCTTTGTGTCATGCCTTAAGTGAGCCTTAATCCCATAGCAAACCCTACTTGAAGTATTAATTAAAACCTATTGTGTTATTTAAATTTAGTGTGATACTTTCAAGTACATATTTTACCCTCTAGACTGTTTGTAACCTAATCTCCAGGCATTTCAAAAATATAATTGATTTGAATTACAAGATTACACAAACTAAATCCATTATATCAAATAGTAACTTAAAAAAATCTGCCTACCATTCTCTTAAACCAAAATGTCTTTATAAATGTCAACAATAACATAACTAGCCTTTTTCTCTGATACAAAACATCAAAGGCTCCCAACCTGGACTCTCATACAAAATCAAAAAGTCCCCTGGCTTGTTCAGATAGATCACCCACATTATTCAAACTGGGAAAACTGCTAAAGTAGAGATCCACAGGCTGCCAAGGTAGAGATCGAAAAGATTGATTTGCTTTGTTCACAGCCTTTTCAGTCCTTCCTCAGGACAGCCCATCCCACCTCAACCCTCCTACCTATCCTGACCCTACCTGCCCCCCCCCCCCCCCGCTGAAACCGGAGTCTGAGCTGACCTGCCTCAGACGAATGACAGCTCGCTGCGATTTGGCTTGGAAGCTGTTGTTTTTCGAAACATTTCATCACTACTGAGGTAAGTGCAGTTGGCCAGTAATCATTTAATGATTTGTTGCGCAGAGGGATGATGTCAGTGGTCTTAAAGCATTTGGGCACTTTTTCCTGGCTAAGAACTCTACGTACGTTCTTTCATACTTCTTCAAGGTTGAGGCATAGTGATGTGGCGTGTTTATTTGTGGGTAGTCTCTCTGGTGATGTTCGTTGGATTTCTCAAATCTGCTGACGTAGATGTTTGGCTTGTTTAAAAAGTCTGGGTTATCATCACATCGCGTGGATGCTGGCTTATAGTCTGTGATGGCTTGGATCCCTCTCCACTGCTTCCTGGGATGTTTCTGGTCAGAGAGGTGTCTGTATTTTGAGTGCCTGTTTTGCTACTCTCACACTTTTGATCAAGCTAGCCCTGTTCTTTTTTCAAAGCCTCTGTGTCTCCAGCTGTAAAGGCAACATTACTTGCTCTCAGTAATTCATATACCCCACTAATGAGTCAGGGTTGTTGGTTGGCTGTGATGGTTGCATCCTTCAGGGTAGTGACATCCTCAGTACATTTTGTTATGTATCCCACAACCGTTTCTGTGTACTCATCCAAATTAATACATTGATTTGTGGTGGCAGCCTCTTTAAATAGATTCCAGTCGGTGCATTCAACGCAGTCTTGCAGAGCCCAGACAGCACTTTCACACCAGATTCTTATTTGCTTTCTGAAAGGTTTTCTCCTTACTAGCACTGGTTTATAGGTGGGGATAAGCAGGATAGAAATGTGATCTGAGTTACCAAGATGGGGGTGGGAGGCTGCCTTGAATGCCTGTTTGGTATTTGAGTACACTTGATAATGTATGTTTTCACCTCTTGTAGAGAAGTTTATATACTGTTGGTAGTTTGGTAGCCCAGTTTTCAGTTTGGCGTGATTGAAATCCCAGCTAAAATGTTGACACACACTAGTTTCTTGTTTTGCAAATCACAGGCTAACTGGTACAGGCTGGTGAGTGCTTCATTAGCGTTTGCTCTCGGAGGTATGTAAACTGCAGTTATAAAGATAGTTGAAAACTTCCTGGCAAGTAGAATGAACGACATTTAATTGTAAGGTATTCAGTGTCAGGTGAGTAATAGCTAGTAATGACATCATTGTTTTCACACCAGCTGCTGTTGATGTATAAACAGACTTCCCCCACCTTTTTGTTTTGCCACTGAGAGCCTGTAACCTGTCTGCTCTGAATAAGGAGAATTTATCTTTTCCAACAACTTACTGATATTTGAATTTAGCAAGTCTCAGTGAATGTAATAATATAGCTGTTTCTTACCTTCCCATTTGTGTTAATGTCCAGCCTGATAAAGAATCGAAAGAAGGAGTAGAAACCTCTTGTAGCATTAAGTTTTCCCTGTGCCAAAAATCTTAAAATGAGATGGTTAATGTCATTTGAGCCAAATTCCTTTAAAAAAAAAAAAAATTACGAAATTTAATGTAGACCCAATTTGATATGCACCGAGGTAGGTAAAAGAATAGAAATGGTCAGAAGAATAGAACAGCCCAATGGTGTTTTATTTACAAGTCACATTTGGGAAGAAAGCAGTACACTCTGGGAAGGAGGAAATGCTGAGATTAAGGTGTAGTTGTTCTTTTAAACATTCATGAGAAGCTACAGGTAGTGTGTGCGTGTGTGTGTGTGTGTGTGTGTGAATATATATATATATATATATATCTAGGACTATAACCAAAATCACTATTTACCGAAACACAAATGCTCGCACACAGTTTCGCGAAATTGCTTTTCACCTAAAATGCACTTTCTCGAAACATTAATAAAAACATACACAACA